>NC_053023.1:33457632-33493173 GCF_003073215.2 Triticum urartu | reverse complement strand
GGGGGGGGGGGTGTTGAGGAGGAGGCGGAGCGGGGAGCAGGAAGGAGGCGGTGGGGTGGCTGGGCCATTTGTGGGGGAACTCTTCTCCCAGTGGATCGCCGCCAGCCCGCTTGACGGCGTCTCCGCCCGTCCTCGTCACCGGCCTCCAGATCGCAAAAATCCGCAACAACACATTTGTTGCAGAAAAGAATATGCAACAAAATCTTTGTTGCAAAAATATTTCTGCAACAAGACCTCAGCTGCAAAAAAAATTGCAACATGACCCGTGTTGCAGAAATTTCTTGCAACATGACCTATGTTGCGATGGTAGAACGTGACGCTGGCCGCTCAATCCGTCAGATCCTAGGGTTCACGAGGCGGCGGATCGTTTTAGATGTTCCGCCGGCCGACGCGTAGCAGTGCCCTTTCTTCATTATATTGCGAACAGCTGCTTTAATTAATTACTGTATGCAGCTCCGCTCTCCAATTGCTTTACATTAAATCGCAAGACCGACAGTCCTTGTTGGTGTGTAACCTCTGATCCCAAAACAGAGAAGACAGGAGACTTCACGAGCATGACACCAAGAGTTGGGTTACATATTTCATCACGGACAGCTGCTTTAATTAGTTATTATATGGAACATCATTCTCCACTTGATTTAATTACACCCCATGTTGGTGTGCTACCTCAAACCTTAAAGCGGACAACAGCGAAACCCCATGAGCTTGGATACAAAAGAATGGCCGGCAGAGACTTCTATCGTCTTGGTAAGGTAACACCAAGAGTTAGATTATATATCATGCATACCATGGGGTTTCCTACACCAAAAGGAACATATATTCATGGCAAAAGCACCCATGGACACGCTTCAACTCTCCTGCATCCAGCTAGCCATAGCCTTGTTCTTGTTCACTCAAGCCAAGAGCACCACAGAGGAGGCATCTGCGGTGCATCCAAATAATACGGTCACCAGCTGTATTGCCGGTGAGAGGTCTGCCCTTCTTGCCTTCAGGGCAGCTCTACCAGACCCGGCCAACCTCCTTCCATCATGGAAGGGTGATGACTGCTGCCAATGGAAGGGCGTCTACTGCAGCAACAGAACCGGCCATGTTGTCAGGCTCGATCTCCGAGGCCCATATTGCAGAAGCGGCAATGACAGCAGCCAGGTGCTAGCAGGCAACATAAGTTCCTCGTTGCTTGGTTTACAACGGCTGGAATTTAGTCTATTTTGAACAGCCCAATAACTATTTCAGAAATAACTAATAAATTCTAGAGGCCCACTTAGCCCATTTGTGCAAGGCAAAGGATATTACTAAAGTTTAGTCCCACATTGCTAGTTCAGTGGGAGTTGGACCTCCTTATAAGGGAGGTTCTTTCCCCACTTGTACGAGCATGAGAACAAGAGGGATATCCATGCGCGCTCCTCCTCCGGCGCATGCCTCGTCACGACGCGCCGCGCCGCGGGTTGCGAGAATGAGCCGAGCCGATATCTAAATTTTTTCCACGCACGACGTCTCCCTTCGTTGCTTCACCTCCTGCCGCAGCCTCTTCGCGTCCTTCTCATGTGCCTATATCCTCTCGCCACAAAGTTCTGACCACTGCGCTGCTGCTACGTTCTTCCCTATCCCGTCTTGCGGCGTGCACCGCAGGTCGGGACAGTAGGCCTCCGAAACCGCACCTTTTGAGTCCTGTACGGGAGAAGGGTGATAAGGTTTTTGGGGAGCGCTCAGCGCGACTACTGACTGCTTCATCATGGACGATCCGGTCGCCGACGACTTCTTCCCCGTCGTCCACGACCTCCTCGACGACATGGCAGGCGAGGACACCGACCCCAAGTCCAGCGCTTCTGCTGCTGCTGTCCCGTACGTGTTCTTGTCTTTCCTGTTAAAGGTTCTGCCGCAGTTCCTTGTTCTAGTCCTTGTCCTACACATGATAGGTTCTACTTCATATATGCTACTTGCTATACTGTCTGCTTTAGATATGATAGGCTACGGTTCATATATGCAGAAGCTATTTACCTTCTCTCTGTCAGAACACATGACTTGTTTTATCTCTACTATATTAGTCATGCTTTATCTAGTATTTCTGTTAATAAAATCATTTGGTAAATTGCTCATATTTTCAACAATCCAAAAACCTTATTATAGGCAATTTACCCCAAGTGGTTTTGCTGCTTCCATGAGACCTCCTATGTTTGAGGGTATCCACTATAAGAGGTGGCGCGTGAGAGCAGTCTTATGGTTTCAAACCATGAGTTGCTATGATGCCACTCTCGGCAAACCTGAAGGAGAGCTTGATGCTCAACAGGCACAAGCTTTTCAGAAAATGGATACTCTGTTTAAGGCTGCTCTCTTGAGTATTCTTGGTGAGAACATAGTTGATGCTTGTGCGTCAATTGATAATGGAAAAGATATGTGGGATGCACTCGAGGCCAAGTTTGGGGTCTCGGATGCTGGCACTGCGCTGTACATCATGGAACAATTCTATGATTACAGGATGACTGAAGAGCGCTCTGTGGTTGAGCAAGCTCATGAGATACAGTCATTTGCTAGAGAACTTGAGCACTTTAGTTGTATGCTACCGGACAAGTTTGTTGCCGGAGGTATCATCACTAAGCTTCCTCCTTCATGGAGGAACTTTGCTACCTTGCTGAAGCATAAGAGGCAGGAGTTTTCCGTCCTGGATCTCATTGGCACTCTTGATGTGGAATAAAAGGCGAGAGCAAAGGACACACGTGCTCGAGGTATTGAGGGAGGATCTAGTGCCAATGTGGTACAGAAGTAGAACTTCCAGCCCCACAAGTTCAAGAACAAGGGCAAGTTTGATGGAAAAGCAAAGTTTGATGGGAAGAATAAGGCTGTGCAACACACGAACTTCAAGAAGAAGAATGGCAAGAAGAAAGGTGCTTGTCATGTGTGTGGGGATCCTGATCATTGGGCTCCTAGTTGCCCTAATCGCTATGACAAGCATCATCCTGGGAAAGGCGGCAAGACTGCTAATGTTGTCATTGGAGACACTAACATGAAGGATGTTGGGTATGGTATATTTCCCACTATTCTTTCAGTATGTCATTCTCCTGACTGGTTGATTGACACGGGTGCTAATGTGCATGTATGCGGTGATATTTCCATGTTTTCATCTTATCAGACCGCAGGGACTTCAACCGTGCTGATGGGCAACGGTTCAAGTGCTTCTGTTCGTGGTGTTGGCACGGTCAATCTGAAGTTTACTTCGGGGAAGATCGTTCGGCAGAAGAACGTGCATTATGTCCCCTCCGCCAATAAAAATCTTGTTAGCGGATCTCTTCTGTGTAGAGATGGCTACAAGCTTGTCTTTGAGTCGAATAAATTTGTAATATCCAAGTATGGAACCTTTGTTGGTAAAGGCTATGAGTCAGGAGGCTTGTTTTTCTTATCCTTATCAGACGTTTGCAATAAAGTTGTTAATCATATTTGCAACAATAGTGAATCCAATGTGTGGCATTCACGTCTTTGTCATGTTAACTTTGGTTGCATGTCACGACTAGCGAAGTTGAACTTAATCCCTAGTTTCACCACCGTCAAGGGATCTAAGTGTCAAGTGTGTGTGCAATCTAAGTAACCTCGTAAGTCTCACACGACTGCGGAAATAAGAAATCTTGCACCACTAGAGCTCATACATTCAGATCTATGTGAAATGAATGGTGTGTTGACAAAAGGTGGAAAGAAATATTTCATGACGTTAATTGATGACTCCACTAGATACTGCCGTGTGTATCTTCTGAAATCTAAGGATGAGGCTTTGAACTTTTTCAAGATCTATAAAGCTGAAGTGGAAAACCAACTTGATTGGAAAATCAAGAGGCTTAGGTCCGACCGTGGTGGAGAGTATTTTTCCAATGAGTTTGATGATTTTTGTGCGGAACATGGTATAATCCATGAGAGGACGCCACCCTACTCACCTCAGTCGAATGGGGTGGCCGAAAGAAAGAACCGTACTCTAACTGATTTGGTTAACGCCATGTTAGACACATCGGGTCTCTCCAAGGCATGGTGGGGGGAGGCGATATTGACAGCATGTCATGTCCTGAACTGAGTCCCCACAAAGAACAAAGAGATAACTTCATTCGAGGAATGGGAGAAGAAAAGGTTAAAACTCTCTTATCTGGGAACATGGGGTTGTTTGGCGAAAGTCAATGCTCCAATTTCAAAGAAGCGGAAGCTTGGACCAAAGACTATGGATTGTGTTTTGCTGGGATATGCTTTTCATAGCATTGGCTATAGATTCTTGGTTGTAAAATCTGAGGTACCTGACATGCATGTCGGTACGATCATGGAGTCGAATGATGCGAATTTCTTTGAAGATATCTTTCCCATGAAGGATATGGCTACCTCATCTAATCAGGAGATGCCTAGTTCATCAAATCAGGAACCGGTTACAATTACCGAACCTACAATTTCGATGGAACACTTTGAAAGTCCTGTGGAGGAGAACAATGAAGTTCCTATTAGGAGCAAGAGACAGAGGACTGCAAAGTCCTTTGGTGATGATTTTCTTATGTACCTCATAGATGACACTCCCAGTTCTATTTCAGAGGCCTATGCATCTGAAGATGTTGACTACTGGAAGGAAGCGGTTCGTAGCGAGATGGATTCCATCTTGGCAAATGAAACTTGGGAGACAACTGATCGTCCTTATGGGTGCAAACCTATAGGATGCAAATGGGTATTCAAGAAGAAGCTTAGGCCTGATGGTACTATTGAAAAGTACAAGGCTCGGCTTGTGGCTAAGGGTTATACCCAAAAGGAAGGTGAAGACTTCTTTGATACTTACTCACCTGTGGCTCGACTGACCACTATTCGAGTTCTACTTTCACTAGCTGCCTCGCATGGTCTTCTCGTTCATCAAATGGATGTTAAGACTGCTTTCCTAAATGGAGAGGTGGACGAGGAAATTTATATGGAACAACCAGATGGGTTTGTACTAGATGGTCAGGAAGGGAAACTGTGCAAGTTGCTGAAGTCTTTGTACGGACTTAAGCAAGCACCCAAACAGTGGCATGAGAAGTTTGAAAGAACTTTAACAGTTGCAGGCTTTGTTGTGAACGAAGCTGACAAATGTGTGTACTATCGCCATGGTGGGGCCGAGGGAAGTTATCCTGTGCTTGTATGTTGATGACATACTGATTTTCGGAACAAATCTGAATGTTATTAAGGAGGTCAAGGATTTCCTATCTTGTTGTTTTGAGATGAAGGATTTAGGAGTGGCTGATGTCATTCTGAACATCAAGTTGTTGAGAGACGATGATGGTGGGATTACATTGCTTCAATCTCACTATGTGGGAAAGATCTTGAGTCGCTTTGGCTATAGTGACTGCAAGCCCTCTCCAACACCATATGATGTGAGTGTGTTACTTCGAAAGAATCGAAGAATTTCTAGAGATCAATTGAAATATTATCAGATTATTGGCTCGCTTATGTACTTAGCAAGTGCTACAAGACCTAACATCTCTTTTGCTATTAGCAAACTGAGTTGGTTTGTCTCAAAACCAGGAGATGTGCATTGGAAAGCTCTAGAGAGAGTTTTGCGTTATTTGAAAGGCACTGCAAATTATGGAATTCACTACACCGGGCATCCAAAGATGCTTGAAAGGTATAGTGACTCAAACTGGATCTCAGATGCTGATGAGATAAAGGCCACGAGCGGTTATGTATTCACTCATGGAGGTGGCGCTGTTTCTTGGAAGTCTTGCAAGCAGACCATCTTAACGAGGTCAGCAATGGAAGCAGAACTCACAGCACTAGATACAGCTACGGTTGAAGCAGATTGGCTTCGCTGGCTCTTGAATGACTTGCCGGTTGTTGAGAAACCTGTACCGGGTGTCCTTATGAACTGCGACAATCAAACTGTGATCACGAAAGTGAGCAGCTCAAAGGATAACATGAATTCATCAAGACACGTTCAGAGAAGGTTAAAGTGTGTCAGGAAAATGAAAAACTCCGGAGTTATTGTGTTGGACTATATCCAAACGTCTAAAAATCTGGCAGATCCTTTTACTAAGGGTCTATCACGTAATGTGATAGATAATGCATCGAGGGAGATGGTTATGAGACCCACCATATGAGTTGTTCACAGTGGTAACCTATTCTTTGTGATCGGAGATCCCGTGAATTAGATGTGGAAGACAAGCTGTTGGTCAACTGAGAGGAGAGTATCCTTACTATTCACAATACCACTCCATGAAGATGCAATACTCTCCTAATCTGCATGGCAGGTTGATGTATATCTTAATGTGTTCTAAGTGGCTTATTTAAGCAGAGATGTTATCCTGCAGAACATCTTTTGAAGAACACACCTATATGAGTCCCATTGTCAAACATCGCAATCTATGAGAGTAGGGTTCTCTCTAGTAAACTCATGAAAGGTCACGGAGTATGATGCATAAGCTCTACCCGCGGGGAAGACCCACGGTAGCCACGTATCGGTCAAGGCTTTATGTGAAGCTAGATTCGTAGAAAACTTGCAGTTCAAGGCCCAGTCCACTATTCAAGTTGCTTACTAGTGTAGCATAGAGTTCTAGGTGGAAGTTCAACTTAACAGTCTCCATTGCAGTACCGGTATATAAAATAGTGTTTTGGAACCAACGGCAAATTTCTGTGTGCCTCTGGTATCTGGTGGGGGATTGATGGAATTTAGTCTATTTTGGACAGTCCAATAACTATTACAGAAATTCCTAATAAATCCTAGAGGCCCACTTAGCCCATTTGTGCAAGGCAAGGGATACTACTAAAGTTTAGTCCCACATTGCTAGTTTAGTGGGAGTTGGACCTCCTTATAAGGGAGGTTCTTTCCCCACTTGTACGAGCATGAGAACAAGAGGGATATCCACGCGCGCTCCTCCTCCGCCGCCCGCCTCGCCACGCCACGCCTCGTCACGACGCGCCGCGGGTTGCGGGAATGAGCCGAGCCGATATCTAAATTTTTGCCACGCACGACGGGTATACGAAAGGTCACGTGGGAGTTGAAACGTTTTTCTGTAGTGGACACTGAATTCGAACGGCGCGCCTCTTCGGCCGCTGCCTGTTCGCTTCGTCTCCCTTCGTTGCTTCACCTCCTGCCGCAGCCTCTTCGCATCCTTCTCCTGTGCCTACATAAGAGAGGTCGCTCCTCTCCAGAGAGACACAACAGACGCTCCTCTTCCTCTCGCCACAAAGTTCCGACCACTCGTGCTGCTACCGTTCTTCCCCACTGTCCCGATCTTGCTGCGACGTGCAACCGCCGCATACGGGCAGAGCAGTGCTTGACATTCTCCCCATCCCGTATGCGGCGGGCACCCGCAGGTCGACAGTGGGCAGCCAACGTCCGATAAGCCCCAAACGTTGTGAGCTCCTGAGACCAGGAGAAGGGTGAGATAGTACGAGTATATGGGGATTCGCAGGCGCGGAGTACTGGGAACTGACTGATTGGCAAGCTATCGGACGATCCGGTCGCCGACTGCGACGACTTCTCTTAGGGGACACATCCAACTCTTCCCCGCATGGCGTCACCGAGCAGGACGCACGCTACCCGTATCACCATGGCAGGCGAGGTACCATCCTCTAACCGACCCCAACGTCCATCGACTTAACTGTGTCGCTGACTCAGTCCGCCGTAACGGTCGGATTCCATTTAAAGGTTTGGCCCAGCGCACTGTACCTTGGTCAGCTAGCTCGCCTCGGAGCGGCACAATGACTAAGGTCTAACTGTCAATAAAATGACGACTGCAGATCGCGACTGCATGGAGATATAGAAGGCTACGTATCATATATGCAGAACATTTAACACTCTTACTCGCTTGTCAGAAATGCAATGAGCGGTTATCTCTCTTCAATATCAATGCCTTATCATATTCTGTAATAAAATCAATGTTGGTACGAGTGCCCGATTTCAAACAAAACACAGCCCCGACTCTCGATCGCAACTGCCAGTATCGCAATGGACAAGATACAAATACAAGTGATACCTTCCGACTATCACCACGTTATAACAGCCAGTTTTAGATTATCAATCGACCCTACACCAGCTCATGGCAGTGGATAACGGAACATTTTCAGTGACGTCACGCCGTAACGGATGACGAGGAGAAATTGGCTCATGATATGAAGATGTGGTGTTGAAAGGATATCTATTTCGGTCTATCAGCCTGAGTTGTCGTATGGCTGAGCGTGTGGGTCGCACTTGTGGCAAGGCACAGCACAACTTCCGGGGACGTTCCGCGCGTTCGGGGTAGCAGCAGCCAACGCGACACTCAATGATCGATAGGGAGTGTCAGTAGGCCTGTGCGAAAGCTTACGTTCTGAATCTCCACAAGCGGGAGATGGAGGTATCTGACGAGGGACCCGTTGGAGGTTTGACGACGGGTTAGTAAGAGGAGGACTCATGCGCGTAGTGAGACTATCCGGCCACACAATGGTTCTCAGAGGTCTCTAGAGGTCCGAAATTTAGCTCCCCCGTGTGGATACTAAGTCGGAAAAGGAGAGCACTCGGCGATAATTATTTGCCACCGGCCAGGCCAACTCCCACGCTCATTAACAGCATGTTTGGATCTAAACGGAGTATATCCCTGCTTGCACAAATGTGGCCTAACGTCGCCCGCCGAGCCGATCATAAGATCTTGGCTAGGGGAATTGGTAGTAACCTAAGTTATTGCGAGACTTGTTCCAAAGAAAGAGAACCCAATATGCTGCAGTAATGATGTCCCCCTAGCGATCGGATGTGCAGAGAGAGTGCCACCAAGGACAGAAATTTGCACGTTTGGATTGCGAAAAACGCGCTAAGTTCACGAGTTGGAAAAGGGAATTAGAGCCAAGGCAATGCCCCTCATGTATCGACAGTTGGCTGCGCACCCCCGGGAGCGCTCCATGCAAATAGCAGGAATTGCTTATTAGTGGATACGTCCACGTATAGAAACTCTATGCGCACCACAGACTAATTATAAGCATTTGGGCAAATAGGGATTCCTGGGGTATCAATTGAAGTTGGGCCACGTATGATCTCAGCAGAAACCGGGCTTCACGATAATGAGCGACCTTGTATCACCGATGAGACGTTACAATACGGATAAGCCGCTCCAAACGGGATTGGCCCGTTTTCTGGTCAAAGGGGTGTGTCGAGTACACCCGAAGTACGGCCCTGAGTATGGTTAAGCTGCGTTATAACTCGAGCGCACACCATATATAAACCTTGTCTCACATGTAGATTCCGATGTATGAACAGTAGCTAAGTTGCTGACGCTGACCGAGAGAGCGAGGCGAAAACGCTCGTAACTTCTCCAACTGAGGATTGAGGATCGAGATGTTGACAATTGCGGGCAACTCATATTAGGAGGAACCTACAGGCTGTGAATAGTGCATACGGAGCTGTCTAAACACGCGATTCGCAGGGCTGCTGGACTCGTCGACAACGCTGCATTAGAGGCATCGTCCTCTGCGCCACTATAATATCCACGACAACGTCAAATCGCCTTTCAGAGCCGACGAACTACTGCAACCCCTCTGAGACGTGGAAGATGATCTGAGTCATGGACACGTACCGATAGCAGTATCGCGTCGCCCCGTCTGGAGCCTTGAGAGAAACCATGTATGGAGAGTCACTATTTCTTGGGGCAGATTCCGTTCGCGATCTCTGGGCATGGGGAGCTGAAGTGCTGAGAGGTAATTAGCTAAGGATCTTATTCACTGAGAATCGCTCTGAAGCTTGCAAGTGCGAACTCCACCCTCACGGGCCGCTGTGTCTTCCTGCACGTGCAGCCCCACGAGAGTGTCGACACGGTTCAGCTGACGGGGGAGGCATCGGGGTACGCGGATTGCACCACCTCGATTCCCAGGAAAGTCATTTACCCAGACCCCTGTGAGCGTCGGGAACATCGCTAATAGGCGGCGTTCAATAACCGCTGGTCTGCACCCTGAATCCCATTCTCTATCCGATACGAATTATGTCGTGAAGTTAAGGGCCCTTAAGAGGTCCCAAAGATCTGGACGGCAGACTGCTAGATCTGGTCTACACAACTCGTTCGCTCCTCATTTATTAGGAGTCCAAGGCACAAACGCTGCCCGGAGCGGCACTGGTTTGTTGCCTCAGTTCCTGAACACCTTGACCTTCTGAACGGTCTGAGATATGCATAGATGTATTCCTCCTTTGCAGGAGAGGCAGCCACCTCCGTGGCCGTGAAGGCTACAGGTCTCGGGTGGCCTCGCGCCATTCTCGTTGTCGAAGCAAGGCAAGAGAGGCGCGTCCGCGGCTCAGCCCGAACGGTGCCCTCGCCAGATCCAACCGGCCAACCTCAATTCAAGAGCCAGCGAAGCCAATCTTGTGCCCTTCGGGAAACCGGGACACTGGGGGAAAGCTCGTCTGGTAGCAGAGGCCTAGCGTTGGGCCGCCATCCGTGAGCCCTTTGCGGAGCTTTTCGGCCCTACCTAGAGGAGCTTTCTCGGAGAGGTGAATTGGCCTTTCGGTGGTATTTCGGATACGGTTCTCTGAGGGGACACGGTTTGAATAGCCGTCCAAACCATCCAGAATGGACGACATCCACAAGCCGGTGCCTCAATGAGACACGACGCCTGTCGGTGTCAAAACCGGTGGATCTCGGGTAGGGGGTCCCGAACTGTGCGTCTAAGGCGGATGGAACAGGAGGCAGGGGACACACGATGTTTTACCCAGGTGGGCCCTCTTGATGGAGGTAAAACCCTACGTCCTGCTTGATTCTATTGATGATATGAGTAGTACAAGAGTATCTACCACGAGATCAGAGAGGCTAAACCCTAGAAGCTAGCCTATGGTATGATTGTATGTTGTCCTACGGACTAAAACCCTCCGGTTTATATAGACAACGGAGGGGGCTAGGGTTACACAAGGTCGGTTACAAAGGAGGAGATATACATATCCGTATTGCCTAGCTTGCCTTCCACGCCAAGTAGAGTCCCATTCCGGACACGGGACGAAGTCTTCAATCTTGTATCTTCATAGTCCAACAGTCCGGCCAAAGGATATAGTCCGGCTGTCCGAGACCCCCTAATCCAGGACTCCCTCAGTAGCCACGCTGAACCTTAGGCTTCAATGACGATGAGTCCGGCGAGCATTGTGTCTCGAGGCATGAGCAAGAGTGGCGTCTCTCTCTTCCAATTTCAAGATTCGTGCATAAGCAAGGGAACCGGTTCCATCCCTTGGAGACCTGCGATTGGTCGATTCGTGCCTAATGGTGCCTATTCCCATGCGATACAATGATATACGACGCCGAGCCAGCCGCTTCTTTTCCACAATACACAACCCGCAAAACTACCTCAATAAACACATACGCTAGAGAAACGGCATTGGGTGCACACTAATTGCTTAATCCAATCATCATCATCCCCCCTAGCGACGAAGTTCATCAGATGCGTGCGCCTCAAAAACGAACCCACATCCTAGCAGGCTGAAGCCCCGTCAGGCTCTCTACACCTGCCAAAAGCACGGACTCGCTCAGTATGCTAACCCTGTGATTGTGAGACAAGAGCGTGGATGCAGTCGCACAAGTCGATTAGTCAGAGCTATTGCAAGTAACAGCAGGGATTATGCGCTCCTACCGGCAGTAACATCTGTGCGATCTAAGTTAGAGACGACTAGCGCACGTCACCTCTACAGAATGAACTGGTGCTTGACGACTAAGCGGTAGAACTTCGTCCCGCGTCAAACGATGTAGTATTCCACCATGTCTCTTCACTACATAATCGGGACCGGAATCCATTGCGATGCGGGTCCGAGCGAGCGGGCTTCCTGGGAGGCAGTCCACGCCTCCAACACATAAAGGCCAAAGCCGGCACCTTCCAAATCCAGACACTATCCGCCGGCTTATCTCACATACGTCGCGCAGAGTTGTTCCGGGAAGCAAATCTGGTACGAGGCTCACTCGCAGCTAGTGGACAAGCCTCAGTGTCCGTACCCGCTTCCAACACGAGGGAATCAATTATCAAGGGACGGGGAGCCCGTTGCGAAAGAATTGCGCACACTCAGCCGATACCGAGGGTCTTACACTCGTCCGTTACCAATCCTTCATCTCAAAAACAAAAGATAAGGAAAATCCTTGACCCCGAAAAGCTCGACACGTAAAAGCACTAGCCCTCATCAATGGTTTATTGATGGGCGTCTCCCTCCTTCGAAAAGCCAGGACCCCTGTATGCGCATCAACAGTACCAAGCGCGGGTCACACCAGAGTGCAACAAGGCTACCCTAAGGAAGAAGCGCCCTGAGTGCGTCGCCCGCGACGGGCCCCCCCAGGCCGGACCTGGGGATAAGTACAACGGAGAAGTCGCTACCGGATCGAACTCGGATGCGAATAGCACCCGGTCCGTTCACTACAGATTTCCAAGATATGTGACAACATACAGTCGACAGAACTGTCATTTGCATACTGCCGTAGAGAGAGTGCATACAGTCATTCTCCGATATCATGGAGGCACACACCTTGGCTGCATGTCACTAACCGGGCTGGAAGTGGACCCGCCTACCCTGGGTGCTTCGCTCTCGCGGCAGTAAAGGGTCCAGGATCACGAGCCTTTAGCCCCAACAGACTTCAGCAACGTCCGCACAGCGAGTATATCCTCCTCTCGTAACGTTATCCAAATGGGGTAGGAGTAGCGAGTTATCAACCCACTCGCGCGATCAGTAGTCCATATAAATTTCCCGCCACCCGGCCTGCTACATGCGATTTAGAGGAACTCCGCGTATCTCAGTCCTACATCCACCTGCCGAAACTAGACGAGAATAACATGGCGTAGAGCAGTCTCAGCGTCTAACTACACCCGGAGAAACTCGATAGTGGTTATTTCCCTGTCACCGTAGCCTACAGGTCTGAGTAAGTAAAGATCCACAAACGACATTTCGCTTCCAACCCTTTCGCTTTTGAGCTAGCAGACGCCTAGCCACAGCCCCGAGCAACATGAATGCGCATATAGAGATAGGTAAGCCAACTCAGGCGCTCCACACAAACGTCCATGTCCAGGACCTGATTCCGAATACCCATGGCATCCAGTCGCGAATTTCGGAGCATTCCCAGAAAAGCGAACGTGATCAGATTGAGGCTCACAAGATTACATCCAGTTGTTGTCCATAATATGACTCGGTGAGATCCATCTCGCTACGAGAAGAAAACCCCGCTCTTCAGTACAGCATCCTATAATCATGACTCAATCAGGCTAAGGCGCAGACGAATTACACGAACTGGTGTCATCTATCGAGGTACATAAGAAAACATACCAAAGGACTTTGCAGTCCGCTGTCTCTGGCCCTAATAGGAACTCATCCGGGTTCTCCTGGCCCATCACGAGGGACTCCTCAAAGTAGTTCAGCTATCGCGACGGACGTCGAACGTCTCGAGTATACGTCGGTAAAGACCGTTTCACATGAAATATGATGAAAATCACTAGGACTACCACGATTATGATGACGCGGTACGAACCACTATCCTCATATACATAGGGGAAATACCCCTCTTCTAGAAAGGCGAAAAACTCGCCAAGTCATCTCCCACCATCTACAAATGGCCAAACTTTACTGAACGCGCGACACCGCGATAGTTAATCCGGCCCGCATGCGATGTTGAAAGCGAATCACCTGCTCAAGTTACCCAACCAAGGAACGCGCTAAAATATACGCCTACAGCGCCAGATGACAAAAAAGACCGAAGTCCACCATAACACGAAGCAAGCGCTCCGCACTTAATCTTTAGGGTCGCCCACACGATCACAAGCTATCTTTGAGAAAGATTGAAGCAGATTGACTTCTGCGGTCCACAGGGACGCGCAACGCACCCATGTTCCCCAGATAAAGAGGAGTTGCAAAGGTATACAACCGTGTTCATTCATCACCATAACCCGAAATAGACACGTTCGCTATCCGGGGCTTGTTGTTTCGTGCTGGTTGCGGGCAAACTGTACATCGACAAGTTAGGACCAAATGCCGTCAATATCGCCGTCCCCGAGAACCGTAAAGCCTGGAGAAGGAGAAGCTAACGACGCTCGTGCGCGAAACAAGGATGACAGAATCGAAAGAGGGAGCTGCCAATCAAGCTTCCACCAGAGTCAGCGGCGGTCTGTCCTATATGGACTGCAGGACATAACCCGGAATGGCGGAGAGTGGAGCGAAGGGTGGCGAGTCCGCGCGCACCAGGAAGTCGTACACGCAGCCATTCCCTATCAGCAAGAGCCGATAGACTGTGGCATAACCTACAGAACACCTGTAGTCGTCTATAGAAGTCTGCCACATCATAAAGTAATGTTCCCCAATATGTGCAGCGTCCTATAATTTGAAACTAGAGGCAAGAGCCATCAATCATTAGATATTCCAGAAGAACCCACACCACGGCAGAATCAATAGTGGATTCATCAATACGTGCATGAAATGACACGCTTCTCTCGCCCTTTTGTCTTCAACACCACGAAGCGAGACGAACAATCACACATAGCAGTCTGCAATGTTCAATTGGAGCCTCAGAAGGGAGGCGGGACCAACGATTCCGCCTATGCTTCGCTGCAGACAGGATGGCCGTGTGGACGATCTAGCTCTACAGAAGTGCACTCATCAAGAATCATGTTGAGGGCATCAAAGCAGCAAGTATGGACAGTCGATAATGACAACTCTCTTGGAGGGCGATTGGAATCTAGGTATTAAAGTGTAAGCATATCGCGCTAAGTACGTCGACCCTCTCCAAATTGAGACAAAGAATGAAATGCCAACCATTGGAACAGATATAAGTTTTGACAAAATAGATTAAAGCCCTTTATTAAAGCGCAAACAAGTTTGATTAAGGATATAAGGAGAAAACAACGATACTCTGATCTCAAATAGGTGCCATAGTTCCTACATTAAAACGAAAGAGATATCCAAAGAACATCTGGAGTGTTACAAACTACTCTACTAGGCGAGCAATGTCAGAGAATGACAGAAGACAAAACACGCTGGGAGTGGCTCCAGCCCATCTCCTCACCAGACAGCAGGAAGAAGAAGATCTGCCTACACAAGATGCTGGTACATTATTTAGCTGTAACAGAAGAGGAGGTTACGACATATATAGATTATGGGCGGCGTGGTTCTGCATGATTACACGAACCAGGATTTTGCAGAGGATCCGGAGAAAGTCCGGGGACCAGCATGGAGAAGCGAGATACTGTCAGAAACGCCGGAAGTACGACCGCTGAGTCAAGATTATGACTCGCCAGAGTGAGAGACAAAATCTACACAACGAGACACAAGCGATCTAGAAGCTGAGTGTTTGAAAGCTACAAAACGTATCAGCGAGACGGCGAGTCTTGCAGACGTCCGATAGAGCGGAGAATCATGAGCCAGAACCGACGAGCAGACAGGACAATTTATCCGAAGTCTATGACGATGCGAACGCACTATAGCTAGCTCCGGCACACACAGGTGATCATCCAAAATCGCAGTGCAGGAGTCACATGCAACAGTAGGCTATGCACGAGATATATGGAATATGATCCCCATACCGGCACAGACAATTCTTGCACCCTAGTGCTGCTCAGATGACAAATACGTATCCGAGCGCAATGTCACTAGGCCGCCTTCTCGCACTGCAAACGAATGATGCCGAATTGTCAGAGCGCAGTGGCTATGCACACAGACCGTTGCTCGCCAAATGGGAGTAGGATCCCCACACACAGTTGACAATGCATCTCTGTTTCAGCAATAACCAATCGGATCTTGTTCATCATCTGAAGTCGTGTGTTGCGACACTGAGCCACGTATCTTCGTACCAAACTATACCGCTATCTGAATTCTAAACTTCTAGCTTTTCACGATCTAAGACTAAGGAAATCACGTGTGCTCACATTCCTGAATTATCGTTGAAAGATCTTACGTAGTTTGCGAGCGGGCATGAGGAAGACAGTCCGTCATTAATCGTCTGGTCCTCAAACCACACCTTGAGGTACTAGACATACCCTCTGCTTGTGCTCCAAATAACCCTCCCCCTGCCGGAGGCGGTGCAGAGCTGCGGAGAACGCCTGAAAAGGGGAAAGGCCAACCGGCGGCGGCCCGTTTTGGAAGATATCAGCCCTGACCGCACAGGTGCCAAAAGTGCGGACCATGCGAGCTGAGATGATGCACCTTTTGTGACTTCCAGCCCAAAGGCAGACGCCGAACCACTCTATTTTAAGTCATTGACCATCATCGACAATAGAAAAGTTGGGCCCACATGAGATCGAAGGACGGGGAAAAAAACTAGACCAGTTCCCGCTTATGCTTACGCTCTAGAGCTTAAATGGGCAGGTAGCATTAGATATACCGCACATAGCCACCTACTCTCGCAAAGAGAGGATTGTAAGACGCGACTCGTGGAACCGTGATGGATGGTAGCACTCCGGCAACAAAACTGAGGAGGGTACATTTGCAATTCAGACTACACCCAACAAATGGAAACTATGCTCACATAAGGTGGTCACTCCAGATAGTCAGCCATTCTATGCGCGAACTGTAGATCATCTTGCTACGCAATTGCGAACCTCCTGTCCGCTTCAACATCCGCCCGCACATACAGGACCGGAGGCAGACTGACCTTTACCAGCATCCCTGTAATCATAGACACTGCGCTTCATCAGTTATTAAACACAGACCGCAGCTGCGCACGGATATGCGTGGAGCCCAGCGCGAGAGCCGCCGGTCATTAGTGTTATCAAGACAAAAAGATCGGTGCGCAACTCAGATAGGTGTCTAATACCCATCTATTATCTTTAGCACTGGGCATAGTATCAATTACGCACAGCAAAAACCAATACTTCCAGAAGACATAGTGCTCGTCTACAGGTCCATTCGCAGAGTGATAACTCAAGACAAGCTGAGCCCTAAGATGAGCAGATCCGTCATACCACTGCATAATGATATAACGCACGAATAGAAAAAGCTTGAGTCTCTGTGTGGGGCAGCATCAGTACATCTCCTTCTACATAGAGATTAAAAATGCATCTTGTTACGAACAGTGCGACCATCGGAAATAGCAATCTCATGAGATTCTCCTAAGAAAAGCATCACCATTATCGACGATCACCGCCGCTCAGACGGCCTACACAGCCGCTGACCTGACAATGTAACTATACGCGAGTGGACTACCCTCTATAGCAACATGAGCCGAGGATCACTCCATGGACACGCAGAGACATCATATATGGGAGGAGCGCGAGGCAAACTCGCAGCTGAATGACAACAGAAGGACTTATAGTCCATAGGATTGAGTATGAGATGCAATATGAAGCACAGAGTTTAGCCAAAATAAGGGATTATCAATTGAAGAACACGAGAAGATAACAGGTATTAGAGCATGAGCCCGGAAAATCATAGTAGAGAATAAATATCTAAGCTTCTGAGTGAAGAACTGTCCCTAGGCTAGAAGAACGAGAGAGAGCGCGAAGTGAAATGAGCAATCATGGCGCATCAGATGGGAAACCCTGAGAGAAGCCTACTCCATACTAAGAGCAGATCAGTAGAAATAGCAAAAGTGAGACGGAATAATCTAAGATCAGGATAAGAGAGAACCTGTGATAAACATGACAGAGAGAGCGAGAGGAGCGTGCGGACCAGAGGACTAGTAAACACGAACTGCGGTCTAGCGATACCGGATTTCAGGCACACGGAAAGTCGGAACAGATACACGGATACGGGTGACAAGCATGCCAGCAGTACAAGTCCACTGGACTATCGGGTCGGTGCTCCACGCGTCCAGCAACTTGTCAACTAACTGCAAGGGACCTGCCATTTGGGATCGAGCTTGTGTCTTTCCTTATCCGGCAGACGTAGAACTAGTTCGTCTCGACCGAAGCAAGGTTCATCAGATGGATGGCCGCCACGTGGACGCGCGATGAAGTATTCTTCCGCAGACCGCCCGTTAGCTGAGTACACAATTGTTGGAAACAGCGGGCGCTTATCGTGCTACAGAGCGCGCCAGTCTCCTCACTCAAAGGTGTCCCCGCGACCGAGCGCCTCCCCAACCAAAGACCGACTTATGCTCGGTCACTCCCTTTCTTCGTACACCGCAGCATCTACGGTGATCGATGGACTCACAAAAAGAGACGAGGGCTAGCGGGACTTCTCGGAGGCCTACTGCCTCCCGTCACGACACCATTGAGCAGGTAAACGCGTGATTCACTAGCCCCGCCAAGGTAACGGGATAACGGGATCGGCGATGGTCCGCACGGCAGCCACACCGACAGGGCATCGCGGAGATGTAAGCTCCTCCTAGAACTGATGCTAAGGCACGTCCAAAGAGAAGAGAACAGCTAAACGGCAATCCAGGGTATATGCCATGAGTCTCATATAGAGCAGAAACCAGAGGTCTGCTGGCGGCCAAGAGGTGAAGCCTGAACCAGCCGATATGGTGTATGTCGTCGGGTGATAGACCTGAACATATAGCAGAAAAGCAATAATGAAAGGACCCATCTATGCGGCTCTGCAGCGCCAGCAATTTACCTTGTCCGGCCGCGCGAGCCGAAGTCGTGCGACCAGTAACTCGAGAGCGTTCGGACCTGTACCGTTGAGTGGAGGGCAGTGACACGCGCGGCCGTAGGAAGGGGATGTCCGCAAGCATGGACAATATCCGGAATCCTACATTGATTCTCTACATATGCCTCCACCGTGAGCTACCGAGGTGGAGGATAACGGCGTAGATCCTCCTGATATCAAGGCAGTCCAACTCCCTCATCTATCGCAACTTAGTGCAAAATAAGATCAGCCACTGAAAACTCAACTTATTTAGTTATATTTATGGCGGCGTTTTGCCCCCTTGACAGGGAGTCAACCTATGTGCGACTGCAAGCGTGGGCCAGACCTCTGAGGAGCCAGTAGTAATTGTCAGATTATTTGTTTGGATGGAAGAGGAGGTGTCACCTATTGGGGCTGCTGTGATTTGCAACAAAAGAGTCAACGCGGAGCACATACATAGGATCCAAGTCGCGACGACTCGTCCAGTGTGTCCAACACCGCTATGAGCGCAATAAAACTAGGACGAGGACATGGCACTTGGTTCTGTCTCTATCGAGAGCTCCCGGGCTAGGCGCAGTTGTATGACCGTCGGCTCGCAGTCCGGTCATTGGACTCTCTGCCGAAAATGATCTCGCCCTGTCCATACGGAGATGCACCTTGAAGGGGACCCTCCGGATAGTGCAGATTCCTGATGACACAGTTCCTCCGACATCATGGAGACCACTTGTAGCGCGTGGATCATCCGCAGATCTATGCTAAGCGCGTGCCACAGTCAGGGTCTCCGACCGAGAAGCTTCCGCCCTGTGAGGTTCACTTCCGAGGGAACAGGCTGTCCATAGGGCACACTAATGGCCAACTCTATTATGTGCTGAAGGTGTCCTATTCGGAAGTGGGCACGGAGCCTCGGAAAGTAAGGGTTGGCGGCCGAGGAGTCTCTGGGTAGTAAGCCGTGGGTTACCCTTGACAGGGGTTTCCAAGCGAAACGTAGGCTAGTGTGACACCCCTGTCCCCCCTTCCCATCGCACCGAGCGGGCAGGAGCTTAGCGTGAGACCGGAAGTATTCGATTCCAGCACAATATGTACGGGCAGTGACCGCCTCCGCGGCTCGGTCGGGTTTGTCACTCTGATTGTCGTTGCGAGAAGAAAAGAATATAAACGCACCCGACCTAGAAGTGATACATGAGAATCACCACGGTAAGCACTGTGAAGTCGAGTCCCTCGAACTAAGCTGACGAGCTTAAGTTCAGTGGAGAACTGGGCCGGAGAATAGAGTTCTGGCAGATGGCCAATGGCTTTGCCCATAATTCATAGTCCCGCCATCGGATACTTGGCGTCTCGTATTAAAGTCGCGGATTTAATGGAATGCCGGCATAATGCATCGGGAAGCATGATAGATAATCTATATGCACTTGGGTAGCGCACCCCACGCATTCCCAAACAAATGAAGAACAGATTAATGGCTCCTGGACGACCTCTGCCGCTGCCTTCATTCCTGGGATTAAACCATCCAGCACAACCATAGGGCTCGAGGCTGGTTCGGTCCGGTCAGTATAGGGTTGTGAATAGGTAAGCACACACACACCAAACATGAGGTGGTAATCTAAGTAATTCACCTAGAGAGACGAGTATAGAAATTCCCATCTTGATTGGGAGACAGTCAGGACAAACGCCAACCTAACCCTTAGAAGACAGCTGGTCCGTGCCAAATGGCAATAATAGTAAGCCATCGAAAACGCTGCTCTATGTGATGCTGGAGATCTAGCAGCAGGGCAAGCCGTTACTCTACCGGACTTGTGCATGTGCGTTGCCTTCGGCCATAAACGAGGTGACACCACCACGACTGACAGTGTTCGTCCAGCCACTTTAGTGACTGTATCGTAGAAAGCAATGGGCGAGACGGAGAGTCTTGCGATACAGTGTAAGTTTCAAGATTAGAAGGGCAGGAACGCGTTACGCAAAGTGCAACATACATTGTAGGACGAAAGGAGACTACTGCTACCGGCGCTCGGCCAGGAGGCTGGCGAAGCAGGTCTTGAAACGATGACTCATACGCAGCTCAGTTCGTGCACATCCCGGAAGGATCTACTCCGTGAGATTCTGGGTAGTCGAGACACTTCTGAAAAGTTAAGTGTCCGCAGCTAGCGTTTCCGCCACGATGTCTAACCCAAATCAGCAACAATAGAGCGCATGGCTGACATATGATTGAGTTTCGCAAACCACGGGCAGACGTTCGCAGTGATTGCTATGGTTTGCGAGCTGAGCGTCTAGTGGAATGACGAGTAAAAATCAACGCTGGCACATACTAAAGTAGAATAGATGAGGTGTGACTATTTATGTCGCTGTCCTGCGCTGCCACACCGTAAATGTGTTCGGATGCGGATTTTTTCAGACCATGCGCCATCGCGAGCGGCGTCGGACAACGATGGAAGGATCGCGGCAGCAAGAACACACATAGCCAACATAGACGTGGGCTTGGGCCCGATGTTGGTCGCGATCGAGGCTGCGAGAGGAATAGGAGTTCCCTGCGACAAATGGTCTCGCACGCCCAGAACCACCAGCCGCCTTAATATTTCTCTTTCCCTGACATCCCCGCCCGCCTGCGTCCGTGCCTGTCAAGCCCACTCCCAGTCGAAATGCCTCGGTCTGCCCGACACGCGAGTGGACGCAGCTAAAGGTATAGAGCCCTTACCGTTCGGCTCGACAGCGGAGATACGAGCGGCGGTAACCACCGCAGGCAACGGCATAAGCAGAGCACACGACGATCTTCAGACGGGATTTACTCCGAGCTTCGTGACGAGGTTGAAGAGGGGGGGACCGGAATCCTGTGGCGGGGTACTGCTCAACTCGTGAAAAGCTCGGGAGGTGGATTGATGTGGGACGACGCGATAACTGAGCTACAATACCGTCTGACATTGAGGACTAAGATCCCTCACAGTCAGGCCTCGCCCGGCAGGATTGAATGCCGAAAATCCCTGTCCGCAATCTCTTCTATTCAGCACCGAGCCTGCGATCAGATACATATAATAGAGTTTACAGTATGTATGTATATAGTCAGTATGATAAAGGTGTGAGCCCTCATAAGTCTCTGAATCATATCAAGAAGCTGATGGTGATGTATGAGTTGGGACGATCTGCGATTGCAACTGCTCTATGAACGATGTCTGCGTCGTACACTATGGTTAGTGGAGAGTAAAATGTTTGATGGTGCCTATAATAAATGCTCTCAATGAATGCTGCTGCCATTCATGTTTGCCAGCCGTGGAAATATTTTGAGGACCAAAGCACATACGAACGTGTGTTTAAAACAAAGGACCGTTAATGGTGTGATGAGAATGCGAGCGGCTTGGCGGAAAGAGGAGAATGTTATATTTCAGACACTCGCACGACTATAGAAGTTCTGGCGGTAACCTACCGACTAGAGCGGTATAAGACCTTCGTCTGTAGAACCACACCAATGAACTCCAGTGCCTGCTAGTAGTTAAATGATTGATTCGATGCCGTGGGAGGAGGGAAGGGGATCCTTTGGGCAAGCTTTATTGAGGTCTTTGAAGTCGACACAAAGGCGCCAGGATTTTTCCTTCTTTGGTACCATCACCAGGTTTGCTAGCCAGTCTGGGTGTTTTATTTCTTTGATGAATCCGGCCTCCAATAATTTGGCTAGTTCCTCTCCCATGGCCTGTCTCTTAGGTTCAGAGAAACGCCGAAGAGCTTGCTTAACCGGCTTGAATCCCTTTAGGATATTGAGGCTATGCTCGGCTAGCCTGCGTGGGATTCCTGGCATGTCTGAGGGATGCCAGGCAAATATGTCCCAGTTCTCGCGTAGGAACTCTCGTAGTGCGGCGTCCACACCGGGGCTTAGCTGTGCCCCGATGGAGGCTGTTTTTGTAGAGTCCGTTGGGTGGACTTGGAATTTGACTATTTCATCCGCTGGTTTAAAAGAGGTGGACTTGGATCTCTTGTCGAGTATCACGTCGTCCCTGTCCACTGTGGAGCGTAGCGTAGTTAATTCCTCGGACGAGAGGGCTTCGGATAATGCCTCGAGGGCCAATGCGGCTGTTTTGTTTTTGGCGCGGAGTGCTGTGTACGGATCGCTGTCGAGAGTGATGATTCCGTTGGGCCCGGGCATTTTAAGCTTCATGTACCCGTAATGGGGTACGGCTTGGAAGATTGTGAATGCCTCCTGTCCTAAAAGAGCGTGATAACCACTGCTGAACGGGGCCACTTGGAATGTAATTTCTTCGGACCTGTAATTATCCAGCGTGCCAAATACCACATCTAGTGTGATTTTCCCAGCACAGCGTGCTTCCCGACTGGGGATGATTCCTCTAAAGGTTGTGCTACTTTGCTCAATGCGGCTCAAGTCTATTTCCATCTTTTGAAGAGTTTCCTCATAGATGAGGTTTAATCCGCCGCCGCCGTCCATGAGTACCTTGGTGAGTCGAAAGCCGTCCACGATTGGACTGAGGACCAATGTGGCTGGTGCTCGGGCTGTTCGGAATTAGGTTCGTCACTGGCATTGAAGGTAATAGTCGTGTCACTCCATGGATTTATTGCTGCTACGTGGCAGATTTTGGCCATGCTGTGGAGTGTTCGCTTGCGTCTTTTTTCGACGCGAAGGTCTCAAAGACCGTTAACACCGTATTGTTGTCCATGGGATGGTGCTTTGTGGTATTTGGGAGAAGTAGATCCTCACCACTTTTGGCCACCTGCTGTAGTATCCAACATGCTCTAAGGCTGTGCGTTGGTATTGTATCCGCTGTACTATGAATTTTGCAGGGTCCGTTGAGCCATCCTTCCAGTACGGTTCCTTGCCCCGTAGAGGGTTTTTGCTTTTTGGTAGTTAACCCGGGTGTATTGTGATAATGCACCCTTTTATTTCAGACTGGGTTTGTGTTCAGGGCCGGATCATCCCAAAAGTTTGTTTCGGTTTTCCAGGCACTTTCCATCGCACAGTACTTTCGTACTATGGATGCCAAGCCAGCGAAGCGTGTTATCTCACGGCGATTTATGGCATTAACGATTCCCTTGTCCGTGCAATTATTGCGGAAAAATAAGATTGCGTCTTCCTTGCTACAGTCCTTAACCTTGTTCATCACAAGGAGGAATCTGGCCCAGTAGTGATGTACTGTTTCCTGGGGCTCTTGCCTGATATGGGAAAGGTCGCTTGTGTTTGGGTGGGTGGGTGGAATTGAATCCAAACCCCTACCCGATCTGGGATCCAGTATCCGAGGAGTTTCCAATTTTGGAAGTTCCGGTTCCGGGATGTTACCTGCTAATCCTGGTCCGCTGCCTGACTCTAAGTTTAGGGATTGGATGTTGTCCTCCCGCGAACGGGCGTTCGGCTCGGAGAGCTCGGGAATCCGGACATATTTGATCCTCAGGATAGAGGAAAGGTCACCGCATTGTTCCTCCACCACTGCAATATGATTGGTGACCGGTGGAGAGTTAATCTCCCTTTGATTGGGTTTAAGCCCAATCCGATCATAGTCCATAGCGACTCCCAAGGCGGCGATGCGATCCAAGAGCTTGTTTAAGGAGGAGAGCTCCATTGGATCCATCTGTTCGACGAGTGCCGATTTGACGTGGAGGCTATTTTCGATGACCCGAGAATTCATCGTTGGCGTGGCGGCCGAACAGGCGGTCATGATGAACCCGCCTAGCTGGAGAGTTTGGCTGATAGCCAAAGCTCCCCCAACAGTAGTACCTCTTTAAAGACGAGACGAGACATCCTTCATTCTGGCGACGACACAAAGGAACTCTCAATGAAAGCACCAATGTCGGTGTCAAAACCGGCGGATCTCGGGTAGGGGGTCCCGAATTGTGCGTCTAAGGCGGATGGTAACAGGAGGCAGGGAACACGATGTTTTACCCAGGTTCGGGCCCTCTTGATGGAGGTAAAACTCTACATCCTGCTTGATTAATATTGATGATATGGGTAGTGCAAGAGTAGATCTACCACGAGATCAGAGAGGCTAAACCCTAGAAGCTAGCCTATGGTATGATTGTATGTTGTCCTACGGACTAAAACCCTCCAGTTTATATAGACACCGGAGGGGGCTAGGGTTACACAAGGTCGGTTACAAAGGAGGATATATACATATCCGTATTGCCTAGCTTGCCTTCCACGCCAAGTAGAGTCCCATCCGGACATGAGACGAAGTCTTCAATCTTGTATCTTCATAGTCCAACAGTCTGGCCAAAGGATATAATCCGGCTGTCCGGATACCCCCTAATTCAGGACTCCCTCAGCGGCCAAGCTTCGTGACGTGGAGGTAACTACTGGTATGTCGATCAATACCTCTAATTCTATTTTGCATTTTTCAAATGATGAGATTATAAACAATGCATAAGATAGGAATTTCACTAGGTAGTAATGATAGTGAAATTTCAAACTCGGTTAATGATATGCTGGATTTAGAGGCAGAACGGGCGCTTGAGATGATTCGTAACTTAGCTGCGGTTAAACCAATGAATAACTCCGAGATTGATGCTTTGGGGGTCAGGGTGCTCGATAACTTTTGTGCGGATCTTGCTCATCCGTCTCCTGAACCTGAGGAGGAGGATGAGCGAGTGGACTTTGTAGAGGTGCGCGCCTCTGAGACTGGTTGTGAGGACCAGCTAGAGAGTTTCAATATTCCTAAACGCAAATGGAAGCAGAAGATCTACCCAGACTCCACAATGCGTAGGAGCGTGCGGATAAGAACGGCTAAAAAATTCCATGACGAGATATGAAAGGAATCTTTTGGAATAGCAGAGGTCTGAAAGACTTGGCTAAAAGAAGGTTTCTTGCTAACGCTTCTATTGAGCATAGGTTGGACTTTATCGCTTTATCGGAAACTGGTAGAGCCGACTTTTCGCCTCAATTTCTCAATACGCTTTCGGGAGGTATTGATTTTGATTGGCATTGTCTACCGCCGCGAGGAAGATCGGGTGGGATTTTACTCGGAGTTAGATGTGATTCATTAGAAGTCCGAAGCGTGGTCATGGGGGATTTCGCTGTTATGTTTAGGGTGAGGTCGAAGACCGATGGGTTTAACTGGGCTTTGGTGGCGGTATATGGTGCCGCACAGCCCGAGTGTCGGTGTCAAAACTGGTGGATCTCGGGTAGGGGGTCCCGAACTGTGCGTCTAGGCGGATGGTAACAGGAGACAAGGGACACGATGTTTTTACCCAGGTTCGGGCCCTCTCGATGGAGGTAAAACCCTACGTCCTGCTTGATTAATATTGATGATATGGGTAGTACAAGAGTAGATCTACCACGAGATCAGAGAGGCTAAACCCTAGAAGCTAGCCTATGGTATGATTGTATGTTCGTCCTACGGACTAAAACCCTCCGGTTTATATAGACACCAGAGAGGGCTAGGGTTACATAGAGTCGGTTACAATGGTAGGAGATCTACATATCTGTATCGCGAAGATTGCCTTCCACTCCAAGGAAAGTCCCTTCCGGACACGGGACGAAGTCTTCAATCTTGTATCTTCATAGTCCAGGAGTCCGACCGAAGGTATAGTCCGGCTATCCAGACACCCCCTAATCCAGGACTCCCTCAGTAGCCCCTGAACTAGGCTACAATGACGACGAGTCCGGCGCGCAGATTGTCTTCGGCATTGCAAGGCGGGTTCCTCCTCCAAGTACTTCATAGAAGATTTTGAACACAAAGGTAGTGTCCGGCTCTGCAAAATAAGTTTCCACATATTGCCATAGAGAGAATAATATTTAAAAAAATCTAATCTGCTGACGTATTCCGTAGCGTGACATCACACCATGGCCAAGTCTTTATTCGAATCGTTTTACTGTCCCACCTCAGCACGTTTAGCGAGGCGGTTTCCTTGGCACGCCTAAAAGTGACGACACAGAGGAACTCTCAATGAAAGCACCAATGTCGGTGTCAAAACCGGAGGATCTCGGGTAGGGGGTCCCGAACTGTGCGTCTAGGCGGATGGTAACAGGAGATAAGGGACACGATGTTTTTACCCAGGTTCGGGCCCTCTTGATGGAGGTAAAACCCTACGTCCTGCTTGAGTGATATTGATGATATGGGTAGTACAAGAGTAGATCTACCACGAGATCAAAGAGGCTAAACCCTAGAAGCTAGCATATGGTATGATTGTTGTTCGTCCTATGGACTAAAACCCTCCGGTTTATATAGAAATCGGAGAGGGCTAGGGTTACACAGAGTCGGTTACAATGGTAGGAGATCTACATATCCGTATCGCCAAGCTTGCCTTCCACGCCAAGGGAAGTCCCTTCCGGACATGGGACGAAGTCTTCAATCTTGTATCTTCATAGTCCAAGAGTCCGGCCGAAGGTATAGTCCGGCTATCTGGACACCCCCTAATCCAGGACTCCCTCAGTAGCCCCTGAACCAGGCTTCAATGACGACGAGTCCGGCATGCAGATTGTCTTCGGCATTGCAAGGCGGGTTCCTCCTCCAAGTACTTCATAGAAGATTTTGAACACAAAGGTAGTGTCTGACTCTGCAAAATAAGTTTCCACATATTGCCATAGAGAGAATAATATTTACACAAATCTAATCTGCTGACGTATTCCGTAGCATGACATCACACCACGGCCAAGTCTTTATTCGAATCATTTTACTGTCCCACCTCAGCGCGTTTAGCGAGGTGGTTTCCTTGGCACGTCTTGTCAAAGAAGAGATCGTGTCCCCTTATTCTGGGATTCTCATCAATACGGGCGTGGGTAACCCAACCGCGCAATTGATTACGGCGCTTGGGAGATAAGCGAGTTTTACCAGGCTGGTGGGGACGCATAGTCGCATCCACCCATATAAGGGGATAAGGATCCACCTTTTCATCCATGCCTTCTTCCTCCTTTGCCTATCCATTTCCGTGCACTCGAGCTCCAGCACCCAAGTCCGCACACCCCACCTCAACCTTCTCCAGCCATGTCCAGAGGAGGAGGCAAGTGGATGGTCTCCTCCGTCACGGAGGGACACATCAAAAGACTGAGGAAGGCCGGATACTTGTCTAACGACATTGCGCACCGGCTTCCCGAAGAGGGGCAGCTCATCCCCACCACTAGGCCCCATGAGAGGGTGGTGTTCCTCCCCCATTTTCCTCCGCGGACTGGGCTTCCCTCTCCACCCATTTGTCCGGGGGCTCATGTTCTACTATGGCCTGGATTTCCACGATCTGGCCCCGAACATTGTCCTCAACATCTCGGCGTTCATCGTCGTGTGCGAGGCTTTCTTCTGCATCCGCCCCCATTTCGGCCTATGGCTCAAGACTTTCAATGTAAAGCCGAAGGTGGTGCGCGGCACCCAGGCGGAGTGCGGAGGCGCCATGGTGGGCAAGATGCCCAACGTCCTATGGCTCGAGGGCTCCTTCATGGAGACCCTAAAGGGGTGGCAATCGGGGTGGTTTTACATCACTGAGTCGCGCGACCCTGAATGGGTCGCAGCCCCCGAGTTCCGATCCGGACCCCCTACGCGGCTCACCTCCTGGAAAGAGACGGGCCTGTCGTGGGGTAAAAAAGGAGAGCTGACTGGACTCCAAACATGCGTCCAAACCCTGGTGGACAAGAAGCTCAAACTTGTCAACGTAGTCCAGGTTATGCTCATCCACCGGATTCTCCCGTGTCAATAACGGGCTTTCAACCTGTGGGAGTTCGACCCGGCGCGACACCGAACTCTGAGCAGGCTCTTCGACACGACGTACGAAGATGCCTGGAAGGTGCTTTTCAAGGGCGCTAAGGCCCCCGCATCCGCTACCGAGGATCGCGGATTCAGCATGCAGCGTCACGCTCGTGCGGTAAGCTATTTTTACCTTTTACAGGGTATTAGTTTTTCATGGTTTGACTCCATGCGGGATCTAAGCTCCCTTACCTTTGACAAGATTGGCAGGAGACGTCCGGACAGATCAACTGTCCGGCTCCTTTTCCCGAAGGCCCAGCGGACGCTCGCTTGGCGAATCTGCTGGTTCCGGCACCCTATGTGGTGCCGGAGAAGAAGGCCAAGAAGAAGGCCACGGGGACTCAAAAGAGTGCCCGGCGCCAGGAGGTGTCGGATTCATCATCCGACGACTCCAAGGCGCACTCCTCCCATGAAGACGAGGAGGAGTAAGAAGAGACCTCTCCCCCTCCAGCGGGGGGAGGGAAGAAAAGGAAGGCCGCCCCAACTGGGGAGGCCGAAGGGTCCAAGAAGGGGAAGACCACTCCTCCGGACTACTCCACCAACGCCGACGACGGCGAAGAGGAGTGGCCGCACAGGGCCAAGCCCTGGCGAGATCGTAAGTATTCGGACACCAGAGCAATTCATAGTGTTCCTTTCTTGCACAGCTCCTCCTTACGCTGAATATGACTATGCAGTCCGCCCAAGGCCAGGCTTGACGAGTCGTGGAGCGGCTCCCTGGATTCGTCGGACGTGAATTCACTTCCGCCCGCTACCTCCCCCCACCCTACGGACGACGCGGAGGTGCTATCCCAACAGGTTCCAAGCCAGGAGGAGGTGGTCCTGGAGGCGCCGCAAAGCGACCTCCCGAACTCCAGGCGCAAAGGGGATAAAACCCCCAAGGGCCCCGAGTCCGGCCTTGAGCCGGACACCGCGCCGGAACCTTCAACGGTTCCGTACTTCGGTAGGCAGCCTCCTTCCAAGAGGAAGCAAGCCTACCGAGCTGGTGACCTCCGTCCAACCGGAGGCACCGGACAATTTGCTGGAGGTGCTTAAAGGCGCCTCCATCGACGAGGAGCACCGCACTATTATGAGTGCGGTGATCCAGAAGGTTCAGTCCGCCAAGAGCAGACGGACTGAAGCCTGTGCCAGCCTTCTAACAGGCTTTGCGGTAAGTAAAGAATATGTAAAAATATTACCGCATAGACAGTAGCCCTTGACGCTCTGTTCGGCGTTCGGAAAGAAAAGCCGAATAGAGGATCTAATAACATTCGCAGGAGTCTAACATAATCAAGTCAATATGCGTATGCAGGCTTCGCTGCTGGCCTCCGCTGCACTGACTGCGGAGGTGGATACGCTGAAGCAAAACCTCGCGCGGTCCGAGAACGAGCTCGGCCATGCCAAGAGGTAACTCGAGGAGAAGGAAGGTAAGTAATACCTTGCGCAATTATATAGAGAAGATGTGGTTGCAAAAAATGACAGGATCAATGTGCTATTATAGGGGCCACGACCGAGGTGGCAACCCTTAAGAAAGCGTTGTTCGAGGCCGAAAACAGGGCGGCCACGGAGCGCACAGAGAGAGGGAAGCAGGAGGCGCGGGTGGAGGAGTTGCAGAAAGAGCTCCAGGCTCTCGTGAAAAAACACGAGAGTTTGGAGCTTGACTCAAAGACGCAAGCGTCCGAGCTTGCGGCAGCCCTCGAAAGCGCAAAGTCTGCTAAGGCCGAAGCCCAGAAAGCCCTCCAAGAAATTGAAGCGATGAAGAAGATAGCGGCGGGTAAGGCATTCATTATGCAAAGCAAGCACGTGAAAGTGAATTACTTGTTACTTACCCATGTCCGGAGCTCTCCAGGAGCATTCGCAGATTTTCCCCGTAGTGCGTCTGATGCCGCCGCCTACTACCGATCCGAGGAGGGGAGCTCAACGGAGAAGGTGTTCTGGTCTCAGTATGCTGAGGCCGGACACCTGGTGCCTTTGAGCGACCAGCTGAAGCAAATGGTCGAGCTCCACAAGGTGGCCGAACAGGCCATAAAGGGCCTCGTAGTTTGGCTTTGGCCTGGAGAGGCTCTGCTTGGGAGCTACTTCGGGCTGGTGAGGCGGCTGGTGGATGCCTGTCCACGGCTTGAAGTAATCAAGCGCTCCATCTGCATCGAAGGTGCCCATAGGGCGCTTGCCCGTGCTAAAGTGCGCTGGGGCAAGATGGATGTGGAGAAGCTGGTGAAGGACGGACCGCTGCCGGGCAAGGAGCATCGCGTCCTGGAAGCGTATTATGAGGGCGTCCTGAAGGGTGCCCGCCTTATAGAGGATGAATTCTCCAAAGATGTAATTTTTGATTAAACTCGCATTTGTGATCCTGTGCGCTGAAAACTTGTTCATATGCGCTAAGCAACGCTTTTGAATTTAAAATATTACCTTATGTGCGGCCGTTTATCAAATTTGAGAGATGGCGAGTCGTCGGCTTCTGCCCCCATGCCACGAGTGCTGGGGTGTTCGGGATAAACATGAGCGCTCTTTTTCCCATTCTTGGGTCCTTCGAGGGAGGCGCTCAACACAACGAACAAGGCAATCGGACTATAATGCTTGAACACTCTCACTTAGCCATAGAATTCTATAATTTTAAATTTCGGCGAAGCCCCTAGTGTTCGGAAGACCGAGTTCCAGGCGCTATCCACGCCTAGGCCGGACAAAGCCGACTCCTCGCTCTAAGCGGCATAAGTCTTTAGGGACTCGAAAACCTCTCGAACAGCGACCAGCTCTCGCCTCATCATGACGGTCAGTTTTAGCTTTCTCTACTGAGGTGCTAAGCCCAGCTCAACTGGGGCACAATCGCAGTAGTTCTCCTAGTGCTACCTTAGCCGATATAACGGAACGTAAGGTACCAAAACATAGGAGCCGGGCAAACCCAACTATTGACCCAAGACATGATTAGGAGCCGATGCATATAATGCTATAAGTTCAGGGTGCCGCACTTGTGAAAGTGTTCGGACTTCTCACACCGTATTGTGGGGTACTTAAGCCCCTGGCGTATTGGCCTTACCAAAGTGTACGGGTGCAACATGTCATTAATGAACATATATTCATAAAATAGAGTAATGCAATAATAGATGGAAGCTATGCATTGTTTATTTAAAAAAGCTGCGATCAAAGCAGAACGATACAAATAGTGCAGTAAGAAAAAGATGGGACTTTTTAACATGTCCTTTCCAGGGGCGAGCTGCGGAATGTTATGTGAAATAGGTATACTGCTCGTTATAGAGACCACCTTAGAGTTCCATAGTGTGGCGTAGCTTTCTGCTTCCCTGGTTGTATCGTTTGTGCAGCAATTGTACTGCCGGACAAGCCTTCCGAAGAATGGAGTCCTGAAAATAAGAGAAAATTAAGAAATCGGCAGCCCCTAGTGCGGTTTAAGCCGCGTTTCGGGCGTGCCGTGATGGTGCCCCTCCCCCTGTGCCCATGGTATTTCCAGAGCGTAGTTATGTACGTGCAACACTGGTTTCGCAAGTTCGCGAGGGCCGGGGTTGGGGCCGCATTGCTACGCTTGCTCGAAACGTGCTAGGCGGTCTTGTTGTAGGTTACTCCGGGCGCGCTTGACGGTGTCCAGACGTTTAATGGCCGGACTGGAGAATTGCCTTGAGAGGCTGCTTTGTACTTCCGCTGCGATAGCCGCTGTATGCTCCTCCGTTCGGAGAGAGTGTTCGGTGTTTCCATTGACCGTGATGACTCCTCGAGGGCCTGGCATCTTGAGCTTGAGGTATGCGTAGTGCGGCACCGCATTGAACTTGGCAAATGCAGTTCGCCCGAGCAGTGCGTGATAGCCACTGCGGAACGGGACTATGTCGAAGATTAACTCCTCGCTTTAGAAATTATCCGGAGATCCGAAGACCACTTCAAGTGCAACCGAGCTTGTACAGTTGGCCTCTACACCTGGTATAACGTCTTTAAAGGTCGTTTTAGTGGGTTTAATCCTCGAGGGATCGATGCCCATTTTCCGCACTGTATCCTGGTAAAGCAGGTTCAGGCTGCCGCCGCCGTCCATAAGGACTCTAGTGAGGTGAAATCCGTCAATAATTGGGTCTAGAACCCATGCGGCGAATCCGCCATGACGGATTCTAGTGGGGTGGTCCCTTCGATCAAAAGTGATTGGGCAGGAAGACCATGGGTTGAACTTTGGGGTGACTGGCTCCATCGTGTATACGTCCCTTAGCACACGCTTCCGCTCCCTCTTGGGGACGTGGGTTGCGTATATCATGTTCACCGTCCGCACTTGTGGGGGAAAACCTTTCTGTCCACTGTTGTTCGGCGGGTGGGGCTCCTCCTCGTCATCGCTATGCAGCCCCTTGTCTCTGCTTTCGGCATTTAACTTGCCTGCCTGCTTGAACACCCAACAATCCCTGTTGGTGTGATTGGCTGGCTTTTCGGGGGTGCCATGTATCTGGCATGAGCGGTCGAGTATTCGGTCCAAACTGGACGGGCCCGGAGTATTTCTTTTGAATGGCTTTTTCCGCTGACCGGGTTTAGAGCCTCTGAATCTGGCATTAACTGTCGTATCTTCAGCATTGTCGTCGTTAATGCGGCGCTTTTGCTTGTTGCGACGCGACCTGCCACTGCCGTCCTTGGTACCGAATTACCAGGGCTCTTGGTCATGTTATTGCTGCGAGCTAGCCAGCTGTCTTCTCCCGCGCAAAAGCGGGTCATAAGTGTCGTGAGGGCTGCCATAGATTTCGGCTTTTCTTGTCTTAGGTGCCGTGTAAGCCACTCGTCGCGGATGTTATGCTTGAAGGCTGCTAGGGCCTCTGCGTCCGGACAGTCGACGATTTGATTTTTCTTGGTTAGGAACCATGTCCAGAATTGTCTGGCCGATTCCTCTGGCTGCTGAATTATGTGGCTAAGGTCATCGGCGTCTGGTGGTCGCACATAAGTGCCCTTCAAATTGTCGAGGAATGCGGTTTCCAGGTCCTCCCAACAACCAATTGATTCTGCTGGCAAGCTGTTAAGCCAATGCCGAGCTGGTCCTTTAAGCTTGAGTGGGAGGTATTTGATGGCGTGTAGGTCATCACCGCGGGCCATGTGGGTATGAAGGAGATAGTCCTCGATCCATACCGCGGGATCTGTTGTGCCATCGTATGATTCGATGTTCACGGGTTTGAATCCCTCGGGGATTTGATGATCCATTACTTCATCTGTGAAGCATAGTGGGTGTGCTGCGCCTCTGTATTGGGATATATCACGACGCAGCTCAAACGAGCTTTGTCTACTGTATTCGGCCCGGCCGGATTTACTGTATCCGGAGTGACGATTACCGTCTCATGCCATGGGGTGCCCACGCGATCCGTAGATCGATCTTGTTTGCCTTGCCTTGTCCTCCAATATATCTTGCAGGTCTGGCGCATTTTCCCGTGCCTTGGTATATTTTGAGCGGCGCCGGGGTGCATCTTGAGTGGAGGGCCAGGAGGCCTCTTTGTCGCGGCCACGGGGTGGCCGGTCAGTCGCATCATGCGCTGGTGATGTAGGTTTAGATGCTTCCTCCTCTAATCGGGGTAGCAACCTGCGCTTTGTGTAGCTCTATCGGCTAGCAAATCTTGATCAGCTCTAAGTTGTTGCTGTTTTTTCTTGAGGCTACTCGCCGTGGCCATAAGTGTGCGTTTGAAACGCTCTTGTTCGACAGGATCCTCCGGCACGACAAATTCGTCGTCGTCGAGGCTTGCCTCGTCTTCGGAGGGAGGCATATAATTATCGTCCTCGACCTCTCTGTCTGCCGCTCTCTCATGAGGGATGGCTTCTCCATCCTCCTATGCTGAATCTTGCTGGAGGTGGTTGTCTTCGGCACTGTCCGGGGTGTTATTATCTCCCGTGCCGGAATCTCCATTTTTGCTTTGGCGGGATTTAGAGCGGCGCCGCTGACGCTGGCGCTTAGGCTGCTTCTTGGAGGGGTCATCCTCCGCTATTCCATCGCCATTGCCTTATTTTGGGGTGTCCACCATGTATATATCATATGACGAGGTGGCTTTCCAGTGCCCTATAGGCGCTGGTTCTTGATCGTCTCCTGCATCGGCGTCCATACCGTCGATGTCTTCGGAGTCGAAGTCGAGCATGTCGGTTAAATCATCGACAGTGGCTACGAAGTGGGTGGTGGGTGGGCTTTGAATTTCTTCATCATCCGCATCCCAACCTTGCTGACCATAGTCCGGCCAGGGCTCTCCTGATAAAGAGAGAGACTTTAGTGAATTCAGAATATCGCCGAAGGGCGAGTGCTGAAAGATGTCCGCGGCGATGAACTCCATGATCGGCGCCCAATCGGGTTCGATCGGTAGGGGCGCGGAGGGCTCAGAGTTTGGAGAGGAGTCCGGCTCCTTGGAGTCACGGGCTTCGCAGAGAATAGGGCTGGTGTTCGGCTCGGTCACCGTAGAGATTGCAGCCCCTGAGGCAGTGTCCAACCACCCATCCTCGATTGGCGCAGTTGGTTCCGAATTAAGGGTCGGAGCTGATGCGGGTGCGGCCTCCAGGGCACTGTTCGGCGGCAGAGCTAGATCATGCCCATCGTGATAGTGCGGCGCGCTCGGCTGCGTCTCGAACCCGTCGAAGATCAAGTCTCCGCGGAGGTCGGCCGTGTAGTTCAAACTTCCAAATCTGACCTGATGGCCAGGGGCGTAGCTTTCGATCTGCTCCAGATGGCCAAGCGAATTGGCCTGCAGTGCAAAGCCGCCAAATATGAAGATCTGTCCGGGGAGAAAAGTCTCACCCTGGATCGCATCGTCGTTGATGATCGGAGGAGCCATCGGGCCTAAAAGTGACGACACAAAGGAACTCTCAATGAAAGCACCAATGTCGGTGTCAAAACCAGCGGATCTCGGGTAGGGGGTCCCGAACTGTGCGTCTAGGCGAATGGTAACAGGAGGCAGGGGACACGATGTTTATACCCAGGTTCGGGCCCTCTCGATGGAGGTAAAACCTTACATCCTGCTTGATTAATATTGATGATATGGGTAGTACAAGAGTAGATCTACCACGAGATCAGAGAGGCTAAACCCTAGAAGCTAGCCTATGGTATGATTGTATGTCCGTCCTACGGACTAAAACCCTCCGGTTTATATAGACACCGGAGAGGGCTAGGGTTACACAGAGTCGGTTACAATGGTAGGAGATCTATGTATCTGTATCGCCAAGCTTGCCTTCCACGCCAAGGAATGTCCCTTCCGGACACGGGACGAAGTCTTCAATCTTGTATCTTCATAGTCCAGGAGTCCGGCCGAAGGTATAGTCCGGCTATCCGGACACCCCCTAATCCAGGACTCGCTCACCGAGCTTAAACCAGATTTTTTGGTTGATCTGGTTAGGATTTGCGGTTCTGAACAACTTCCTATCCTGGTGGGGGTGATTTTAATATCATTAGAAGGCGTGATGAGAAGAATAATGATAATTTTGATGGCAGATGGTCATTCATGTTTAACACAATCATTG
>NC_053023.1:33429401-33456632 GCF_003073215.2 Triticum urartu | reverse complement strand
ATCGAGCTGAACGTGTGCTCGAACTCGGAGGTGCCGTAGTTTCGGTGCTTGATCGGTTGGATCGTGAAGATGTACGACCACTTCCTCTACGTTGTGTCATCGCTTCCGCAGTCGGTCTGCGTTGGGTACGTAGACAACACTCTCCCCTCTCGTTGCTATGCATCACATGATCTTGCGTGTGCGTAGGAATTTTTTTGAAATTACTACGAAACCCAACAACATTAAATGTGGAGAGAGAGCAAAGTTGTATGTAGATTAACCAACAACCTTTGCACAAGCTCCAAGGTGAAATAGAGAGCAACCATATTTATTTTCTCATCATCTATTGGATAGCTTACATACAACCCATTGGAGTAGTTGTATGATAGATTGTTGGTTGATGACATGGACATTTTACCAACAAGACTAACATACAACCGGTTGGAGATGCCCTTAGACTTTCTCCGTCCAGGTGCATAGGGCACCTAAGAGAATCCTAAAATTCCAAAAGTGTTAGACCTAATTCAATTAAATGCTCCTCGTTTATCTAAACCATTTCGTCTTTTCCGTTCACTCCACCGGGACGCGCTCGTTCTCCTAATCTCCCACCGGTCCGCCTCCTAATAATCTCATGTGTGAAAGCAAACAACATGCATGTTGCTTCTTCTCTCTCCTCTGTGCCGCCTCTTTTCCTGTGTGAAAGCAATCATGCATGCTGCATATTTCCATGGCTCCTTCCAAGCACTAATGACAGGATTAATTTCTAAATTCAGTTTCAATTTTGAGGGAAACCTGCGCACGCTCTTGTCCAATCTTAACCCACCTAAATCGCAGAGCTTTTTCTTAGGCGCCCTATGCACCTGGACGGAGGGAGTACTTGGATCCAAGCATGGGTAAGGTTAGAAAATTTTAGTCCCACTACTTTTAGTCATGAGACTAAAACGTATCCAAGCACCCTCTCAAGTAGTACGTGTAGGTTTTCGAAATAGTAACTGCATCCATTAACCCGTCCCTCGCGTCGCCCTCCTCTGGCCCGTCCCCCGTGTCTCCCTCCTCTGGCGACACAGGGGAAACCCCAGCCGCCGCCGCCGCAAGGTAACCCTCCCTCCGCCTACTCTTGCTGCGCCGCCGCCGGAGGGCCGGCCGGCGAAGCCGTGCCGCGCCCCGGGATGGTGGCGGCGGGGCGGATCGGTTCCCCTCGCGCATCCCCACCCCACCCCACCCCCAACCTCGAGATCCACCAGCTGCCGCCGCCGGGAAGCTCCCCCTCCGCCCGCCTCCGCTGCGCCGCCGCCGGAGGGCCAGCCGACGAGACCGCACCGCGCCCCGGGATGGTGGCGGCGGGGCAGTTTTCATCCCTCTAACGCTTCCCCCTGCCCCGCGTCCCTGATTTCTTCGCGCACCGCGGGCGCCCTCCCTTCCAGCTGCTGCAACTCCTGCCGGTCCGGTGTCGGACGCAGCGTTCTTGGCTCTGGCCTCGGCGTCCTCCCTGTAGTCCGCCCACCCCCCTGTTGCAGCACGGCCCAACCCTACTGGTGCTGCTGTTGCCCGTGGGCTGGGCGCGAGACCTGCGGCCGGCTGCGGGGTTGTTCTTTGCCCGCCTCCGTGCAGGCGGCCCCCCTGTTTCTGGCGGCCCTTCCTCCCCTCCGCGAGCAACGGTGATGGCTAACGCGCAGAGGCGATGAGGCTACAGTGCTTGTGCAGTCACGGTGCTTCTCAAGGCGGGTACTTGCTGGCGCTGCTCCGGCCCCGACGAGCTTGGGCCCGTGTCTATCCGGTGCCCACGACCACCGGTGTCCTTTGCCGGGCAGCTCCTCCCTTGGTGACCCAGTAGCTGCGTCCCTTCCAGCTCGCTTGGCTCACCGACGTTTCGATGGCTATGGCCACGACAGCTTGGATCTGCGTCCCTCTAGTCCTAGCTTGCCGGCGTTTCTGATTGCCGTCGCCCCACCCTCCTCGTGGTTTGCTCCGCGCCTGTCCTGCCTTGTACATCTCAAAAGCCTCCCCTTTGGTCAGATCCAATGCTCGTGGGTCCGGAGGCGGTGCCATCCTCCGACAGCAGGTGCAGCCTGGCCAACCGCCTCCCGAATCAGTGGCTCTGGCTAGTGACGGCTTCCTCATCTTCGACTCCAGATACGGTGGCTATGGGATTGCTCAACCTATGGCCGGAGCGAAATCTCTGCCTGGCTTGCCGGTGCTGGTAGCGTCGGCGTCTGCGGATGTCGTTTCCTTCTTGGAGGCACTGTCAAGGCCCTCGGCTGAGCCCCTCCTCGAGCACAGGGGAAACCCTAGGTCCACTGGACTGGATGACGATGGCGTCTCGGCGTCGTCTTCCTTCTTGAAGGCGCTATCTTGCTCGCTCGTGGTGCCCCCGGTTTTTGGTTTTCGCGATGTTGGTATTCTCTCTAGTTTGGCTTTGCCGCTTTTGGTTCAGGCTTGGTAGGTCTAGCTGTGTTCTATTCTTGTTCGGGCCGAGCATCCCTTGTCTCCCTGTTCTGGGCACCATGTTCACGCTTGCCTGCGTTCGTGTCATGTGATGTATCCCCTCTGTACTCATTCTATTCCTTCTAACAATGCAATGATACGCAAGCTTTGCGTATTCGCGAAAAAAAACTGCATCCATTAATCGCCACCGGCAAGTTGCGCGCATTACCTGCCATAAATGAGTAACCAGGAATTGATGCATGGTGGCTTAATTGCGGCGGATCGACTTCAAACGCTACTCAATGCCTGCAGCGCTACTTCTCCCTTCTGCGTCAGCTCCCAACGCGTGCATCGCCTCTCCCCCGCATCTAGGGCTGGAAAAAAAGCTCGAAGCTCGTGAGCTAAACGAGTAGCTCGTGACTCGGCTCGAACTCGAAGAATAACGAGTCGAGCCAAGCTTTAGTTTAAGATCATTTATAGACCAAGTTAAATGAGCCAATCTCACAAGTACTCGTGTAACTCGTTAGGCTCGGTACAAAAGATCAGCCACTCCCAATACAAAAAAAGGTTAGCCATTTAGCACCCTATGTCCTAGGCGCACAACACAAGGCCTAGCTGTTGAAGGCCCAACCGCCTAGGAGACTCATGCGTTACAAGGAAATTACTATTGTTAGTGATATATATGTTTAATATATACATAATCATTTTTATAATATTTGAGGGTTTTATATTCATATCTATAACGAGCTTAACAAGCTAAACGAGCCAGCTCGCGAGTTATACGAGTCAAGCCAATCTTGGATTTGAGCTCGTTATAATAACAAGTTGAGTCGAGCTAGCTCGTTAACGAAACGAGCTCTAGCGAGTCGAGCCGAGCCGGCTCGACTCGGCTCGAATTCCAGCCCTACCCGCATCGATTGGCAAGGTCCGCACCGCGTCGCTCGCTCGCCTCTCCCCCGCATCGATTGGCAAAGTCCGCACCGCGTCGCTCCCTCCGCTTCGGTCTCTCGTACACCCGTACATGTTTTTTTTGAGACAAACTCCGAAGCTTTATTTATGACGTCACAATGTTTACATGGACGAAAGAAAGTCCGTCCGGCTGGCCCAACCAAACATGTCGGCCAGCCGGAAGGGATAAAGCGTGCCTCGCGAGTTTGTGAGCCTCGATATTCGAGCTCCTAAATTCATGACAGAAATTACAAAAGTGGAAATACGAACTATGCTTTGTGGGCTGCTCGTACACCTGTACATGTGCTCGATCGGATCGAGCTCAATTTGTTCGGTGGGCTTCTTGCGAGAGAGGGCCCAATTAACTACAGGCCTTCAATTTTGTTGCGAGAGTAGCTGCCCACTCCGGATAGCGAGAATCAGTGCGCATAATTTTGATTAGACGGTCGAAAACTCCTAAAACTGGAAATCCGATGGACAAGAATGCTAATGATCTGAGACAGCTGGGAAAGTGCTCAGTTTTAATATACTACCTCCGTTTCAAAATTCTTGTCTTAGATTTGTCTAAATACGGATGTATCAAGTCATATTTTAGTATTAGATACATCCGTATCTAGATAAATTTAAGACAAGAATTTTGGGATGGAGGGAGTATCTAAATGTGCGGCGAGGAAAACCCGTGTAGGGGAGGCAAGACACTATTTTCCTGATGCAGTCATAAACCACAGCTACACGCATGAATTAAATGATGTTTTGATCAATGTCACTCCATATAAATTCGTTGTTCTAGCAACACATGGACACTCAAATAGTCTCTGAGATAGCCAATAGGTTGTGGCATGGCGCTTTGTTTGCATGCATTGGAGAGAGCACCAGAAAATTTTCATGAGCGTATCTGGGATAAGCATAGCATTTGAGGTAGCAATAGTCTCTTGCATAAACACCACACAATAAATTTATTGATTTTCAGTCCTTAATAAGCATCTACACAAGCCATGCTTAATTAGTAGACAGAAAATTACAGTTTAACATGCGAATCAAGCAGAAGTTGATGTGGTTTAGTCACAACTTCCCTAACTTGCCTCTCTCTCAATTTTTTTATAACCTTCCCTAGCTAGGGAAAGCAGCAGAAAATAACGGAATCAATAACTTCCGAACGTCCAACTTTTACGCTCTCGCCTCGAACGACCTTTTGATCGTAGGATGTCAGCACTGATCCTAAAGCATGTTAAAGCAGAGGTCCACGGCCACGTCAGCTAGTGAAATCGTTCGGTAAAAGTGATCCTCATCCCGAACACGCTCTCTTCCTCTCCGTACCCTTTCATCCCACACACACTGACCCAGCCAACGCAGACGGTGAGCGGAGCCGCTACTCGCCGGCGCCGAGCACCAGGCCGGCGTGCTCCGGGTCCGAGCCGAGCGTCTCCATCTGCCGTCATGGGCGGAGGCCGAGGGGCGAGTGACGCAGCGGTCGCCGAGGCCGTCTCCATCTGCGCGCTAATCGCCGTCGCCGAGCTGACCGTCCCTGATGCCATCGGAGTCCGCCGTCGCTCCGAGCTGCGTCTCCTCCGCCGCGCACCTTCGCACCCGTCGTGACGGCGTGGCTGGAGGCGACGGCGCCGTCCAGCACCTTGGCGTCCTCCTCCTCATGAGCGACGAAACCCTCCTCGTCGTCTCCTCCGGCTTATCGGACGCCGGGGACACTTGTCTGTTGTGCGGCCGCCCGGAGGCGACGGCGCCATCCTGCACCGCGACACCCTCCACCGTCATGTCTCTCCTAGCACGGTGACCAGGCGATGCCCATGGGTGACGGGACCCTCCTCCTCGTCTTCTACGGGTGCTGCGGTTGCCGGGAACTCTAGGCCGGAGGCCACCATGCGCTATTTTATGCTATCGCTGCTATGTGTCGCTACTGTCAGGTAGTGAGACGCCTGCAGGTATTCATGTGTCTTCCTGTTCTCCCTCTTCTCTTCATTTTTTTTTCTGTGAAAGGGGCTATGTTAGGTCAGGTGCAAATGATGGCAATTTTTAGTTGGTGCTCATATTCATTTATAGTCTATTTTAGGTGCAGATGATGACAGAGCTATTTAGGTGCAGAAGATGGCAAATTTGAGTAGAACTTGACATTTTCTGTGCAGAACATAGCAAATTATCGATCAACTTTTAGTAGATTTTCCATTCCTACTATTTAGTGTACTTAGATTCTTTACTCACTTGAGTTGATGTTGAGTAGAACATCGCAATTCTGTTAAAAATGTCATAGGTGGCAAATTGAGTACAACGTGACATTTATTTTCATTCTCTACAATGGATCATGGCAATTCACACACCATGGAAATTTTTTCTCTTTTTTTGCCATGGCAAATTTGACACTAATATTGCCATGGCATTTTCACTTTTAATGACATGGCAAATTTTAATTTATTTTGCCATGGTCCATGTGATATATTTGCCATGTCAATATAGTTAAGTTTGCCATGGCAAGTTCCACGTGTTTTTTGCCATGGCAAATTAAGATGTGTTATTACGGGGTATTTTGCCATTAAAAACAAACAATTTTTTTGAAAGTTTCTAAAACATGGCAATCTTGCCATCCTTAAAATAGTTTGCCACCATTTTCTTCAAATGTATGCTAGATTTTATTTCTCTAAACGGCAAACTTATTATATGGACCACGACAAGTTTAATATAGGCTGATGCATGAAATGAATCTGTAGATGCACTCGTGCTAGCTGCCATGGGAACATGGCAAATTTGTAGATAATGTTGAAGATGGCAAATTTGAGTAGAATATGACATTTTTTGTGCACAACATGGCAAATTATCAAACAACTTTTAGTAGATTTCCCATTCCTACTATTTAGTGTACTTAGATTCCTGACTCACTTGAGTTGATGTTGAGTAGAACATGACATTTTATTTCAAAATTTCATAGGTAGCAAACTGAGTAGAACGTGACATTTGCTTTCATTCTCTACCATGGCAAATTTATTTTGATGGATCATGGCAACTTTTTTACTCTTTTTTTGCCATGGCAAATTTCACTCTATTATTTGCCATGGCACATCGGTGTGCCAGTCCGGATGCGTCCGAAAAATTTAGTAATTGGCCATGGCAAATTATTTTTTGGTAGATCATACCAAATTTAGTAATTGTCAAGAACATCCACAGCTTTTGTCATGCTCATTTTCCAGAACATGGCAATTTGAACTATGTAACACGGTAAATATACTTGTATAGGCATGGAATTTTTTAATTTATTTCCATGGCAAAAGTACTCCATTTTTGGCAAAAACATAGTAAGTTCTTTTAATTAACCTTGTTAAAAAACATGACAAACTTCTTTAACTAACTTGTTGAAAAACATGCAAACTTGCCATGGCAACTAAAGATGTTCAAAAACATGGCACCATTATAGATGTTTAAAAACATGGCAAATTGCCATGGCAATGTAAGATGTCAAAAACATTTGCAAACTTGCTATGGCAAAGTTAATATGTGCAAAAACATGGCAACCTTTTTTTAATTAAGTTTGCACAAAAACATGGCAAACTTCTTTCACTAAGATGTTCAAAAAATATGGCAAACTTGCCATGGCAACAAAAGATGTTAAAAAACATGGCAACCTAAGATGTGGAAAAACTTGGCAAACTTGCCACGACAACTTCTTCCATTTTTGTGAACTTCGTAGTGTTGGCAACGTTTTGTATTGTAAAGATGCAAATTTGCTATGACTTCTTCCTTTTTACGCCATTTAAGAAAACATAAACTTGAACATGGCAATTTCTTTAATAGAATGGCAAAGGACCATGGCAATTTTGCCGTGCAGAAGTCTAGTAGTTCATTAGTTTACAGAAAAACTGTTGCTAAAAAAAGGTACAAAAAAACTGGGCTTTTTTACTAGTCATAACTTAACATGGGCCTTTTTTTTCTTTTTCACAGAAAAAGGCCTGTAGGGCCCGGTGGATGGGGCGTCCGTGCTGGTTCGTTCTTCTCCCGAACAAGATCGTTCGGTCGATGCCCCTGCCCTCCCGAACGAGTCGTTCGGGCCGGGGTGTCTACAGGCTGAACAGATGCGCCTTATCGGGGTCCGAAAATAAACCTCGCAGCATCAGCAATCATGTTTCCGGTGTGTCCAGCAAACTATAGGCAGTGAACCCAACAGCCCCGCCCATGGATGCACCATTGATCCCGGAGCTGAAGGTGGCGCATGGCCCCTGGCCCTGAAACATGGATAGAAGGGCGTTGGCGCCGCCAAAGGATATCATGATGTTCAAGGCGTCCCCCACCTGGCGCCAGTCGATCATGGCGCGCTCAATGACTGCCTGGACGCCGAACCAGGCCGTCCAATGTCCGATTGTGCCGCGTTCGAGCGGACCGCCTGGGCACCGCCGGCGAGTCGCTGGCCCATTGCGGACGCCCTTGAGGAAGTAGAAGACGGAGGCTCCAACGGCGCCCGTGATGAGGGAGCCGCCGACTGCCTCGAGGCTCAACTTCGCGGTCGTCGTGTCCATCTCCATCGACCGATTTCCGGCGTGCGGCGATGGTTTGGCTAGGCTAGATGCGGCTTGAGTAGTGCTTGCGTGACAAGCTGCCGACGTGGGTATCGCGGCCTATATAAATCGCGCAGAGGAGTTATTTTTGTTGTTCTTCTTTTTGTCTTTCGATGGTTGCGTGTTGGAGTTTGGATATGGGCACGCAGCTCTACTTTCCTTTTCTGCTTTTGATTTTCAATCTTTAATATTATTTTCAATAAAAAAGTCCAAACTAAATTTCATTTGCATATTCACATTTTTTGTGAAAAGAGCTTTCAAATGCGACCCATTTTGATTAGTTTTGAGTAGTAACTAAAAATTTGCTAAGTTTAAACTTTTGGAACTTGGTACGGAGTGACAGACGAAATCTTACGATTTTAGAACCTGCGCCTCAAAAAAAAACGTAAGTTTTAATTTTCAACTTCTGAAACTATGTACAAGCGGCCGAAATATTCTTAAGTTTCTGAACCCGCGACCGACAAATCGTAAGTTTCAGAAACATAAACTTAAAATAAATTGTGCTCTCATACAGGATTGAATGACTTTGCGGATCGTGAAGCAATTGGACGGCTGACACGGCTGGCAGGTACACGACCCTGTGGATTTCCACTGTTGGCAACAGATCCAGACTCCTGTGTGTATGCCGCTATGTCTATGACAGTTGGTCACCGGTAAATACCAGTTCTCATCGGGAGAATATCTTGAAAATTACATGTAACATTTTACTGTAGTAAACTTTTTGTGTCAATTTTTTTTGCAAATGTGTCAATCTATTTAATTACTCATGTAACTTTTTAATACAAATTTCTCTATGGTCGACTCCTACGAATACAAACCCATAAATTTAAGCACCAATGAAAATTCTCTCGCTTGACTATGATGACCTTCATGAGTATCCTCAAATTTGAGGAGAACCAACCCACCCCAAGTTCAAATTTTAGCAGCAAACAAAAATCTCCTCAGGCAACCGCGGTGCCCCAATTGACCGGGAACGGAACTGCCAGAGGAGAAAGAGGAAGAAACTAACCAGCCCTCGGGCTACATGCATCTATCTCGCGCACACGTTGACCAAAATCCGTATGTCCGAGTTGAGCCGCTATGGACTTCATATCCGGCACATAAGTTCATTTTTGGATTCTAATTGACTGTTTGACGTTGCACTACCAAGATGAAGATGTTATTGCCGAGTGGAATGACCCATGCCGCCCAGATCCTAATAGGAGGAGGTAAAGGGCCCCACCACTGCCGAGCCGTGCGGGTTTGCCCGGCAACCCCCACTAGTGGTGTTGTGGGTGTGGTCCTTGCGGTGGCGGCTAGGGTTCACTACCAGAATCGCCCCCTATGCCGACGGCTAGGGCCGTCGGCATAGCCCTGAGTCCCGTCGGGACAGACCTATGCCGACGACCCCGGCCGTCGGCAACATATACGTCGACATAGCCAGGGAGGCCGTCGACATAGAAAAGCCGTCGGCATAGATGCTTTCCCGACGGGGGCCGTACATCTATGCCGACGGCCCTTGCCGTCGGCAACGATCACGCCTAACGGCGGCCGCCGTCAAGTTTGCCCAACGACTGGTCGCCACGTGGCACCCCTATGCCGACGGTCTAGCCGTCGGAGCCGTCGGCATAGTTTGCCTTTGCTTTTTTTTTGTTTTTTCTGTTTGTTTTCAAATCAATTCAATTCAAATAACAGCACATATCAGCAGATATATATGATGGAATAGACATATAAAACACAACGGGATATCATGTGGCACCATCACAACAATATATGCATAAGCATCATCACACACAAGTCTCTAAATGATCATCATCACAACCAACATAAGCATAAGCATATAGAGAAGCACACAAGTCATCTAAATGATCATCGCCACACACAAGTCATCTCAAGCATCATCACCACACACAAGGATCATCGAGCACCGCGGAGGTCGTCACCGCCAAGACCGCCGAAGCCCAGGTCGTCACTGCTAGCGGCAGCGCTACCGCCAAGACCGCCTCTGTCACGACCGGTTTTCCAATAAAAATATTTATTGAAAGACTGATCTTTTGAGTCCAGCATGAGGAAAAATCCTCCTCACTGGTAGGCAATCTCTTGATACAATAAGCCAGTAGCATAAAATATATTACAGGGTTGAGCTAAGGGTGCTCAACAATTTATTACAGGCGCGCCAATAATTATACATAATGGCAGATATAACACAATGGTGTGGTGGCATACTACTGACTCGAGAATAAAGTGGTGGTGGAATAACATAGTGGGGAGTGGATAACATGACTCTCAAACTAGCATCTCATCGAGCGTTGAGGTGAGGCTCGATGAATTTATTCGGGTTGCGGAAGCGGATATAATACAGTGACCAAATCCAGGGTCGCACGAGACTGACTGGGATTCCTCTAGGCGTCGGACTCGCTATCGAACTCTTCATCCATGAGATCGCCTTCGTCAGCATCTGGCCAAATCAACAAGCCAGGTGAGTACTTTGAAAGTACTCGCAAGACAGTTCGGACATAAGATATAACAAATGCATGCATGAATGCGTCATGATTAATTTACCAATGCACATTCAAAATTTAGCAAGCAAGGTAAGTAAAAGGGAATCGGCAGTAGTCCGCCTGAAATCCCAACAAAATAAATGAAAAAAAACGATCGGGTGTCTGGAGCGACGCCTCGAAAGGTGAACAAGTAAATAAAGATCATGCCGCAGTCGGGTGTCTAAGAGACGCCACGTAAAGGGCTTAAACTGAAAATAAAATACATGCGTGCCACAGACGGACGTCGGGGCGACATCACAGAAAGGGCTTATATTGAAAGTAAATAACAGTATTGCCGCAGTCGGACGTCTGAGCGACATCACAGAAAGGGCTTTTACTGAAAGTAAATAATAACAATGCCACAGTCGGACGTCTGAGCGACATCGCAGAAAGGGCTTTTACTGAAGTAAATAATAACAATGCCACAGTCGGACGTCTGAGCGACATCGCAGAAAGGGCTTTTATCATAAGGAAAATAATACTCATGATAAATAATCAACTCATGAAAATAAACGGGTTAGTCCATCCACAGGAATAAACATTTAATCGGACTTAGCACTCATGTGATTCACCGGAGTATCTGTCACCAAAATTACACTTGTCAGGATAAGATCATACAGGACTTGGACATGGATAGAATGATTCGAGGATTTATGACTCTGCAGGAGTTTGTACTAAAATTACCCACAGCCAACGGATTTCTGCAGTCCCGAAGGACTAGTTCCGTTTACGGTATTTCGGAAGAAAACACAGCGATCCACTACACACCCATCACACCTAGACAACGTACAAGAAAAACTCTGAGACGGGGAGATCACAATCTCGATTAGCATGGGATCAAATTTATATACACGCGCTCTAAGGGGTGCCCCCCTCTCGGTCCCAACCGGAAACACCCGTGCCCCCTGACCGGATGACTGGCTTTAATCCAGGGCCATGGAACCATCATCACGACCTCTCCTTTTGGTGTGTACCAGGAAAGCGGTTTGCAACCTACTAAGCCATATCCCTGCGGAAAACTTGTGGTAGTACGGGAAGGGAAATGGATGGAAACCGAACCGATACGGGCTGACACTGAAGTCAAATAGTATGGCATAAGACTGGCATGCTACAACACTGCCATCTTACCCATCTTCATGCCAATACATGGCCATGCACATTCACATCCAACAACGCATGGATCATCGAACTCACTTGCCTCAACTTTGCATGAAAAATAACGTTCATCGGTATGCTCACCAACATGCCACGAAACTTGCTAAATGCAAACATGCCAAAACACTCATCATATCAAAAGTTCAAACATGCTTGCCTGGTTCAGAGTAGTCGGAGCTGAGCTCGGTGAAGTTCGCGGCTCCGTCACCTCCTTCGGTATCTACGGTATAAAGAAAACATACGCGCTAACGTAAATACCGAGAGGTGCACAAAAATTATTACAAATATTTTTCAAATAAATCTGATAAAAAACTAGACAAAATTTTAAAGAGGACAGTAAAAGAATCAATCAAAAATACTCTTCTGTTTAAAAGTTATTAGTGTTTTTGTCTAGGGACCTTTCTGTAATGAAACAGAAACTTTCCAGGGCTTTCTTTATAAAAATAGAAAACGCTTCAGTCTCGAATACGTTAGCTCAGTGGAGAAAACGTATTTTGCCCGAAGGCGTTTCCAGAAAACGATTCAAAAAGAATAAAAACTGACGGGGCGGACCCATCCGTCGGGTTTGAAAACGAAAGCAGAGTTTTGGCGCCCGAGGGCCGCGGCGATCGCCGGCGGCGATCCACGGCGAGGCGGGAGGATCGGAGGTTACCAGCGTGTTCAGGGCGCCATTCCGCGTCGGTTGGTGGTGGTGGTGGTCGCCGGCGAGCACCACGTCGGCGGCGGCCCTTGCTCCGGCGGACGGTGGATCGGGCGTGGATGGAGCTCGCCGGAGAGTGCTGCGAAGGGCAAATTGAGGAGGGGGTTAGGCCTCTGGTAGCTAGAGGAGGTTACTGACGAAGTTTGGGCGCCGGGGACGGCCTCACCGGAGTGAAACGAGGTGGAGGCTGAGGCGGAACGGGGAGGCCGGAGTTGGGGGAGGAGACCTCCTCGAGGTCCTCCTAGTGGCCAGGCGGGGCGTTGGTGGGGTGCAGTGGTGGTGCGTGCTCGAGGGTGAGCTCGGGGTCCCCTTTTATAGGCGATCCGAGGCGGTGGCTGCGAACGGAGTTCTCCGGCGATGGATTACGGCGGTGCAGTGCTTGGTCGGGAAGTTTAGGAGGTTGGCCATCAACGTGGAGGTCCACTGGCTCCACTCCGACACTCAACGGACTAGGATTAGAAGCTTAGGGCAGGTTTTGTCGGAACGGGACGGCGCGGGTCCGTCGGCGGCAGAGAGCACGCTCTGTGCTTGCCGGGCCACGGCGACGGTGCAGCGGGGCTGCGCGGGCATGCATGAGCCACGTGTAGAGCTAGGGAGCAATGGGCGGCGCGGAACGGCGTTGCAATGCTGGTGCTGCCACTGTTGGCCGCCACGGGTGGCGTGGCCACCGCAGAAGCCGCCAGCTCTGGCGATGCTCGCCGCCACCAACGCCAGGAACCAGCCAAGTGCGCGTGCGGTGCTCTGGACAGCGAGGAGGGGCTGCGCGCATCGCGCCATAGCGCACTGTCGACGCGTGACTGAACCCTGACGAAGAGAAACGACACTGCACTCTGAAACTCTGAATTTTTCTGAAAGTGCAAAGAAACAGTGCCGACCAGGTGTTCGTCAGAATGATTTTGGTATGCAGGAGTTTCTCCTTGAGCTAAAACTTGGTGGGGTGGCCTCTCATTGCACCAGGAGGCTGCCTGAATTTTGGTAGAATTTTTGGAGATGAGGAGATATGAATTTTACCAAATTTGGCAAATCTGGTCCAAACTTGCAGAGGCTGAATTTTGAAAAATTTGAAAAGAGGAAGAGTGGATCAAGATGGTTCTGGGTTGTGGGTACCAAGGACTATCCAGGGGAGTTGGTTTGAGGTCAAAACTCAAAAGCAATAGGGTACTTGCTTTGAAAATCACTCACGCTCAAAATAATTGACAGAAAAGATTTGAGTGATAAAATAATTGAAATGAAATCCAAAAATGGTTTGGACTTGTTGGGACAGAGAATTTAGATTGTTCCAAGGTGGAGGGTAGGATTTTGAGAAGAATTACTACAAGAGACATGGTAAAACCATGGGTGGTTTTCAAGATAAGAAAAATCCCAAAATTCATAGAGTTTCTTTTTTTTAAAGAAAAATAAATAATTTCCAAAATATATTTTGAGAAGGGAACCATCAGAGAAAAAGTTTTAAATGATCAAGCACCAGAGTTTGAAGAAGATACAAAATAAAAATCCTCGCCATGGAAAATTATTGAGAGAGAGAGGTTTCTGAAAAAAAAAATTAAATGGCCTCTTTTCAAAAACCAACAAAGCTTTTGCTGAAAATCAGAAGAAATTTTTTTGGAATGTCACAGCCTCCGTCTCCACCTCCGCCTCCGTGGATTGGAGTGGTCGGGCTCCGTGTCTCCGGAGTGCTGCGAAGACCACCGCCAACGGTAGATCCACCTGTTCCCTGGATGTTGAAAAGACATATGCACGGGATATATGACTGTGTTGAAAGGCATGACATGCTTTGGCTGAATAGATTGGGGATGAACTAACCGGCGAGGGGCCAGCGTTCTGTGCCACAAACTCCTCAAAGCTCAGCAGCACTGGTTGTGCTAGAGGGCATTGTGCTGGAGGGAACTGAGGACACCTGCCGGCCGCCATTTCCTAAAAAGCCTGCTGCATCTGGCTATCCCTCTGCACTTGGTGTTCGTAAAGCCTCTGATGCCACGCCATGGTCTCCTGGCGTGTGTACTCCAGGTAGGCCTACGGTATGACATGATGGAACTCATAAAACTACTAAATGCGGAAAATAAAGTGAGCAATGAAGATAAGAGGGAAAATACTTACATATTGTTGCTCCTGAAAGAGGGACTGTGCACTGGTCACTGGCTGGCTCGTGCGCTGGCTCAGGCTCGGGTCGATCCGACGAAGCTGTGTGTAGGAGATACTAGGAGTGATCACAGCATCGAGAACCGCCTCCCGACCGTGCTCCTTGGGCCCCATGCTCACCACCGCCCTGTCGTCCAGAGGCGCCGCAATGGGGTCAGGTGTGTCAGGATGCAACTTTAGATACGCTTCGGAGTAGGCCTGCTTCCTCCCCGCGGTCTTCTTGCCGTAGTACTCGAGCTCGCCAGGCTTGGAGTCCTTCCGCGTATGGGCGATCTCCCACGCCTGCATGTCTGAGAGCGGCCACTTCAGTTTCTCCTCCTGCACCACCAAACAGAGGTTAGTCATACATAAGAAAGTGATGGTAAATAGAAGAAGAATGTTTAATGGGGTTAGTCATACATTAACTGCCTTGTGGAGATAGTGGTTTCGGTTTCCCTGAGCATGTACTCTCGCCGTCCCTCGGTTAGCCTTATTTTTGGTTCTCATAGCCGCCCAGGCTCCGGCCTCATCACACCAAAGATCCACCAATGCCGCCCAGGACTCGTCTTTTCCATAACACCAATTTGGACACACCTACATAATAAAAGCATAATGGCATGTAGGTGTGTCCAAATTGGTGTTATGGAAGCATAAAGCATAAAACATAATGTACCACAAGGTAATGAAAGCATAATGAAAGCATAATATATGAAAGCATAATGAAAAATCTTTTATACTTACCGCCAAGAACTCGGGCCTATCCAAGGTAATGCCCATCCTCCGCGCTTCTTCCTTGGTCATCTTCACACCAAGAACGTCGTGGTACTATGTGGAGATGGCCACATAGCGCACCTCGTACTGCATCTGGCGGGCCTTCTTCTTGCATTGGCGCAGCACGATCTGGTCCGCTCTAGCCCTGTGCTCCAGAAGAACTCGATAGAATTTCTACAATCATGCATGAAACAAGAATGGAAGAAGCCTGAGTTAAATCATTTTCATGAAACTATAATGGACTTGTTCTTCTGAAGAGAACTCACCCAGAAAGTAGTGATCACAACCTTGGCATTGGTCTCATGGTTCGCGTGGCGGGCCGCTTCCCAGTGGTCCCAGCTCGTGGCCAAAACCCGACGAGCCGGCTGCCTGACTGGATCCGGACAGTACAACCCCGGCCAGTATAACTTCAGCAAGACGGTGATGAGGCCATTGGGAATACGGACCCCTTTAGAATATATCCAGTTGCTGCAAAAGAATGAACTATTAGCATGTGACAAGCAAAATAAATAACAACCGGAATAAGCATGTGATAAGCAAAATAATGAACCACTTACTCTTTTCCCGTGGGCTCAATGAGCCACTTCTGCTCCTCAGTAGCAGGAACCTGCTTTGGTAGCTTTGCGTTACCATGCAGCCACCCCTTCTTGTCAACCCCCTTCCCGTCACCACCATCATCCCCGCCACCACCCTCCTCCTCGCCTGCCTCCCCCTCCCCAACCTCCTCCCCAACCTCCTCCTCCTCCTCCTCCTCCCTAGAGTGTACCTCACTAGAGGAGGGTACCTCACTAGAGGAGGGCCTCGAAGACAACACCCCTAAGTCGGTGAGGGTGCACTCTTTCTGGCCGCGACCCTCTGTAGTGGCTCTCCCCCCAGCACCTCGTCCTCTAGAGGCTCTCCCCCGCCCCCTCCTCCTCTAGGGGCACCTCTCCCTCAACCTCCCTGTGAGGAGTCATCATCAAGTAGCCGAGGGGGAGGATTACGTGCTCGACCACTCCGACTAGGCAGGCCGACGACCTTCCGTAGGAAACCCACGCCGTCGGCCTTCCCCTTGCCCATGTTCCACGAACCTGCATTGAAAAGAGAAAAAGAAATTAGTAAATTAATGAAATGAAGGAAAAGGCATGATAATAAACACATTAATAAAAATGCATAAAAAGGCATATTCCTAAACTATAGAAAAAAATACTTGAAATGTACATATGCTAGAACCCATATGAATCATCACTGTTGTAACCTATTTCTCGGTCCGTCTCATCATCACTATCAATCATATCATCTTCGTTGTCCGACGAAGGTGGAGGCTCTTCCTCGTCGTCAGCGTCTTCGTTTAACTTTTCTAGCATAAGTATGTCATTTTCATTGACAATGGTCTCACCATCATTCCGTGCATCGTCGACATTTGGGTCCACATCATCATCACCCAATGGTCTAGCGTCATCGTTTCTAACCACATCATCATCATCATCATCATCAGGTTGCTCTTGATAGAACACTCCCTCGTATGTCATGGGGTTAATGTTGTAGTAATCGTCTTCATTCGGTCTGGTAGCTTACCATGTGGCGACACCTTGAACACAACTTCCCAACCCTTTAGATACACTTTCTGGCATGGGTAAGGCAGATAATATACTTGTGTAGCTTGGGTAGCCGCAATGAAGAGATCGGCTCCGGCATAGACGTTTGATGGTTTAACTTCGACCAAACCAATGGAAGGCGTATGTTTTACCCCCTCCCGCGGATCGAACCATCGGCATTTGAACACAGGCAGACTTAGGGTCTCACGCCCCTGGCGGAATTTAACCTCGTATATATTTTGTACCCTTCTGTAGTAGTCTACTGAATTTTGACCGGGGGTGTACACTCCAGTATTTATAGTTTTGGGATCGGGGTAGCTGTTTTGGTGCTCCTCTATATGGAAGCGATACCCATTCACATCATACTTTTTACATGTCATGACGGCAGGGTCAAAACCCATGGAAACCCATCTCAATTCATCATCCATGGATATGTTCGGATCTTTTCCCTACAAGTATAATGGAAATTGTTGCGTGCATTAGTTCGGTTAACTAATAAATGTTGAAGTAGGTATTTAATAGGGGAGTGTGGAAAATTACTTTCTCCATGAACCAAGCAACAAAATTTTTACGTCCAGGGTTTCCATGACGGAGAAGAGTAAGTGCCTCCGCCTCAGTAGGAGGATTCACTCCCGTCCATTCCTCTTGAACGAAATCACTAAAAAAAGATAAGCGGTGTTAGACCGGGACTAAGTGAACATGAAACATGATGATGTGGAAGACATAAAGGAATGGTGTAGTGGCATTACCTCATCCACACTTCCTCAACTTCCTTGATGTTGTGCAAGATATAGAACATGAGGTCCTCCCACTCTTGTCGTGGCATGTTATAAGATTTCGAGGCCCCATCCCTCCCACCTTGCGCGTTGAATAGATCGAGCCTGGGTTGATACTTGGGCTCTTCTATATTGTATCGAGGCACCTTGTTATGCAGATGGGGAACGTGGTCTGGATAGTATGATGTCCTGAGGTCTGACACCTCCTCTAGGATAACTGCCTCAGCTATGGAAGCTTCAATCTTAGCTTTGTTTCCACATTTCCGTCGGAGATGCTTGTTCTACCTCTCAGGGCCGTACTGCCAGCGATTTTGCACAGGGCCCCCCAACAATACCTCGTTCGCGAGGTGCAGAATGAGATGTGTCATCGGAGTAAAGAAGCCTGGCGGAAAGATCTTCTCTAGCTTGACTATCAACTCCGGTGCCTTCTTATGCAATTTTTCAATCACCTCTTTACTTACTTCTTTAGCACAGAGCGTGCGGAAGAAATGGCTAAGCTCGGCAAGCACTCGCCAGACATGCTCGGGGACATAGCCTCGAACCATCACCGGCATTATCCGCTCAAACCATACATGGTAGTCATGACTCTTCAGGACGGACTTTGCCCGTTGAAAGATTGACTCCCTTACTTATATTCGATGCATAACCATCGGTGAACTTCAAAATTTGTTTCAGCCAGATAAGTACTTTTTTTTCTGGCGGTTTAAGGACAAAGTCAGCATCTGGCTTGAACTAGTTTTTTCGACCGCCTGTGGGAGGCTTCATGTTCAGGCGTGGTCTATCACAAATTCTCTGTTGATTGGCTCTAGCTTTTACTTATCCTTCGTCTTATCAGGAATGTTGAGGATCGTGTGGAAAAGGGACTCTCCCACATTCTTTTCGGTGTGCATCACATCAATATTGTAAGGAAGTTTGAGGTCCTTGAAATAGGGAAGCTGCGAGAAGGGGGTAATGTGAGTACAGTTGTGCGTCTCACCATATCCCTCGAAGCCTTTGGCTTTGGCTTTGGCTTTGCCTTTGACTTTAGGCTTGAGAGCTTTTAGCTGAGCAAGAACATCTGCCCCCGGAAATGTAGGAATCTCGGTTACTTCATGAACAACCTGGCCTTTCGTGAAGTTCTTCTTGTCTTCCCTGTCTGGATGGTCGGGAGGGAGGAATTGTCGATGCAGGTCAAAGGCTACATACTTGCCACCCTTACTCAGCCAAATCATTCGCAGAGCCTGCATGCACACTGGGCATGGCATCTTACCACTTGTACACCATCCGCAGAATAGAGCATAGCCAGGAAAGTAATGCATGCAATAGTGCAACCAAACTTTCATCAAGAAATTTCTCTGCAGATCCCGGTCATATGTCAACCTCGGAAAGTACCAAGAATGGTGCAAAGCATCCACAAGCGGCTGCATAAACACACCCAATTGCTTCCTCGGGTAGTCAGACCCCGGAATGATGAGCGACAAGAACATGGTCTTCCGTTGCATTAGGGCACCGGGAGGAAGATTGAGCGGAATTACAAACACAGGCCAGGAGCTGTATGGATTGGACTGTTGGGGAACGTTGCAGAAAACAAAAATTTTCCTACGGTTTCACCAAGATCCATCTATGAGTTCATCTAGCAACGAGTATTCAGATTGCATCTACATACCTTTGTAGATCGCGAGCGGAAGCGTTCAAAGAACGGGGATGAGGGAGTCGTACTCGACGTGATCCAAATCACCGGAGATCCTAGCGCCGAACAGACGGCACCTCCGCGTTCAACACACGTACGGTCAGCGTGACGTCTCCTCCTTGTTGATCCAGCAAGGGGGAAGGAGAGGTTGAGGAATATGGCTCCAGCAGCAGCACGACAGCGTGGTGGTGGTGGAGCAGCAGTACTCCGACAGGGCTTCGCCAAGCTCGTGACGGAGGAGGAGAGGTGTTGGGGAGGGGAGGGGCTGCGCCTTGGATGTGTCCAGCAGCCCTCCCCTCGCCCCTCTATTTATAGGGGAAGGGAGAAGGGGGCCGGCCCCTCTAGATGAGATCTAGAGGGGGGCGGCGGCCAAGGGGAGGGGGCTTGCCCCCCAAGCAAGGGGGCGCCCCCCCTCAGGGTTTCCCCCAACCCTAGGCGCATGGGCCCTAGGGGGAGTGGTGCCCCCAGCCCACTTTGGGCTGGATCCCTTCCTCATACAGCCCATAAGGCCCTCCGGCAGAGGTGGCCCCTCCCGGTGGACCCCTGGAACCCCTCCGGTGGCCCCGGTACAATACCGATATGCCCCCGAACCTTTCCGGTGACCGTATGACAACTTCCCATATATAAATCTTTACCTCCGGACTATTCCGTAACTCCTCGTGACGTCCGGGATCTCATCCGGGACTCCGAACAACATTCGGTAATCACATATAAGTCTTCCTAATAACCCTAGCGTCACCGAACCTTAAGTGTGTAGACCCTACGGGTTCGGGAGACACGCAGACATGACCGAGACGACTCTCCGGTTAATAACCAATAGCGGGATCTGGATACCCATGTTGACTCCCACATGCTCCTCGATGATCTCATTGGATGAACCAGGATGTCGAGGATTCAATCAACCCCGTATACAATTCCCTTTGTCAATCGGCATGTTACTTGCCCGAGATTCGATCGTTGGTATCCCAATAACTCGTTCAATCTTGTTACCGGCAAGTCACTTTACTCGTACCGTAACGCATGATCCCGTGATCAAACACTTTGATCACATTGAGCTCATTATGATGATGCATTACCGAGTGGGCCCAGTGATACCTCTCCGTCATACGAAGTGACAAATCCCAGTCTCGATCCGTGTCAACCCAACAGACACTTTCGGAGATACCCGTAGTATACCTTTATAGTTACCCAGTTATGTTGTGACGTTTGGTACACCCAAAGCACTCCTACGGTATCCGGGAGTTACACGATCTCATGGTCTAAGGAAAAGATACTTGACATTGGAAAAGCTCTAGCAAACGAATTATACGATCTTGTGCTATGCTTAGGATTGGGTCTTGTCCATCACATCATTCTCCTAATGATGTGATCTCATTATCAATGACATCCAATGTCGTCAGGAAACCATGTCTATCAGTTGATCAACAAGCTATTCAACTAGAGGCTTACTAGGGACATGTTGGTGTCTATGTATTCACACATGTATTACGATTTCCGGATAACACAGTTATAGCATGAATAAAAGACAATTATCATGAACAAGGAAATATAATAATAATCCTTTTATTATTGCCTCTAGGGCATATTTCCAACAGTCTCCCACTTGCACTAGAGTCAATAATCTAGTTACATTGTGATGAATTGAACACCCATAGAGTTCTGGTGTTGATCATGTTTTGCTCTAGGGAGAGGTTTAGTCAACGGATCTGCGACATTCAGATCCGTATGCACTTTGCAAATTTCTATGTCTCCATCTTGAACATTTTCACGAATGGAGTTGAAGCGACACTTGATGTGCCTGGTCTTCTTGTGAAACCTGGGCTCCTTGGCAAGTGCAATAGCTCCAGTGTTGTCACAGAAGAGTTTGATCGGCCCGACGCATTGGGTATGACTCCTAGGTCAGTGATGAACTCCTTCACCCAAATTGCTTCATGCGCTGCCTCAGAGGCTGTCATGTACTCCGCTTCACATGTAGATCCCGCCACAACGCTCTGCTTGCAGCTGCACCAGCTTACTGCTCCACCATTCAACATATACACGTATCCGGTTTGTGACTTAGAGTCATCCAGATCTATGTCGAAGCTAGCGTCGACGTAACCCTTTACGACGAGCTCTTCGTCACCTCCATAAACGAGAAACATGTCCTTAGTCCTTTTCAGGTACTTTAGGATATTCTTGACCGCTGTCCAGTGTTCCTTGCCGGGATTACTTTGGTACCTTCCTACCAAACTTACGGAAAGGTTTACATCAGGTCTGGTACACAGCATGGCATACATAATAGATCCTATGGCCGAGGCATAGGGGATGACACTCATCTCTTCTATATCTTCTGCCGTGGTCGGGCATTGAGCTGAGCTCAATTTCACACCTTGCAACACAGGCAAGAACCCCTTCTTGGACTGATCCATATTGAACTTCTTCAATATCTTTTCAAGGTATGTGCTTTGTGAAAGACCTATGAGGCATCTTGATCTATCTCTATAGATCTTGATGCCTAATATATAAGCAGCTTCTCCAAGGTCCTTCATTGAAAAACTCTTATTCAAGTAGGCCTTAATGCTGTCCAAAAGTTCTATATCATTTCCCATCAAAAGTATGTCATCTACATATAATATGAGAAATGCTACAGAGCTCCCACTCACTTTCTTGTAAACGCAGGCTTCTCCATAAGTCTGCATAAACCCAAACGCCTTGATCATCTCATCAAAGCGAATGTTCCAACTCCGAGATGCTTGCACCAGCCTATAAATGGATCGCTGGAGCTTGCATACATGGATCCTATCTCGGATTGCATGGCCTCTAGCCATTTGTTGGAATCTGGGCCCGCCATCGCTTCTTCATAGTTCGAAGGTTCACCGTTGTCTAACAACATGATTTCCAGGACAGGGTTGCCGTACCACTCTGGTGCGAAATGTGTCCTTGTGGACCTACGAAGTTCAGTAGTAACTTGATCTGAAGTTTCATGATCATCATCATTAACCTCCTCTCTAACCGGTGGAGGCACCACAGAAACATTTTCTTGAGCTGCGCTACTCTCCGGTTCAAGAGGTAATATTTCATCAAGTTCCACTTTCCTCCCACTTACTTCTTTCGAGAGAAACTCTTTCTCCAGAAAGGATCCGTTCTTGGCAACAAAGATCTTGCCTTCGGATCTTAGGTAGAAGGTATACCCAATGGTTTCCTTAGGGTATCCTATGAAGACGCATTTTTCCGACTTGGGTTCGAGCTTTTCAGGTTGAAGTTTCTTGACATAAGCATCGCATCCCCAAACTTTTAGAAACGATAGCTTAGGTTTCTTCCCAAACCATAATTCATACGGTGCCGTCTCAACGGATTTAGACGGTGCCCTATTTAAAGTGAATGTAGCTGTCTCTAGAGCGTATCCCCAAAATGATAGCGGTAAATCAGTAAGAGACATCATAGATCGCACCATATCCAATAGAGTGCGATTACGACGTTCGGACACACCGTTACGTTGAGGTGTTCCAGGCGGCGTGAGTTGTGAAACGATTCCACATTTCCTTAAGTGTGTGCCAAATTCGTGACTTAAATATTCTCCTCCACGATCTGATCGTAAGAACTTTATTTTTCGGTCACGTTGATTCTCTACCTCATTCTGAAATTCCTTGAACTTTTCAAAGGTCTCAGACTTGTGTTTCATCGAGTAGACATACCCATATCTACTCAAGTCATCCGTGAGAGTGAGAACATAACAGATAGCCACCGCGAGCCTCAACACTCATTGGACCGCACACATCAGGTATGTATGATTTCCAATAAGTTGGTTGCTTGCTCCATTGTTCCGGAGAACGGAGTCTTGGTCATTTTGCCCATGAGGCATGGTTCGCATGTGTCAAATGATTCATAATCGAGAGACTCTAAAAGTCCATCAGCATGGAGCTTCTTCATGCGCTTGACGCCAATGTGACCAAGGCGGCAGTGCCACAAGTATGTGGGACTATCGTTATCAACTTTACATCTTTTGGTATTCACACTATGAATATGTGTATCATCACGTACGAGATTCATTAAGAATAAACCATTAACCATCGGAGCATGACCATAAAACATATCACTCATATAAATAGAACAACCATTGTTCTCGGATTTAAATGAGCAGCCATCTCGTATTAAACGAGATCCAGATACAATGTTCATGCTCAAACTTGGCACCAAATAACAATTATTGAGGTTTAAAACTAATCCCGTAGGTAAATGTAGAGGTAGCGTGCCGACGGCGATCACATCGACCTTGGAACTATTCCCGACGCGCATCGTCACCTCGTCCTTCGCTAGTCTCCGCTTATTCCGCAGCTCCTGTTTTGAGTTACAAATATGAGCAACGGCACCGGTATCAAATACCCAGGAGCTACTACGAGCACTGGTAAGGTACACATCAATTACATGTATATCACATGTACCTTTAGTGTTTCCGGCCTTCTTGTCCGCTAAGTATTTGGGGCAGTTCCGCTTCCAGTGACCCTTCCCTTTGCAATAAAAGCACTCAGTCTCAGGCTTGGGTCCATTCTTTGACTTCTTCCCGGCAACTTGCTGACCGGGCGCGGCAACATCCTTGCCGTCCTTCTTGAAGTTCTTCTTACCCTTGCCTTTCTTGAACTTGGTGGTTTTATTGACCATCAACACTTGATGTTCCTTTTTGATTTCTACCTCCGCTGATTTCAGCATAGCAAATACCTCAGGAATGGTCTTTTCCATCCCCTGCATATTGTAGTTCATCACAAAGCTCTTGTAGCTAGGTGGGAGCGACTGAAGGATTCTGTCAATGACCGCCTTGTCTGGGAGGTTAATCTCCAGCTGAGTCAAGCGGTTGTGCAACCCAGACATCTTGAGTATGTGTTCACTGACAGAACTATTTTCCTCCATCTTACAACTTTAGAACTTGTCGGAGACTTCATATCTCTCGACCCGGGCATGAGCTTGGAAAACCATTTTCAGCTCTTCGAACATCTCATATGCTCCATGTTGCTCAAAACGCTTTTGGAGCCCCAATTCTAAGCTGTAAAGCATGCTGCACTGAACGAGGGAGTAATCATCAGCACGCTGCTGCCAAGCGTTCATAACGTCTTGGTTCTCTGGGACGGGTGCATCACCTAGCGGTGCTTCTAGGACATATTGTTTCCTGGCAGCTATGAGGATGATCCTCAGGTTCCGGACCTAGTCCGTATAGTTGCTGCCATCGTCTTTCAGCTTGGTTTTCTCTAGGAACGCGTTGAAGTTGAGGTTGACATTAGCGTTGGCCATTTGATCTACAAGACATTTATGCAAAGATTTTAGACTAAGTTCATGATAATTAAGTTCATCTAATCAAATTATTTAATGAACTCCCACTCAGGTTAGACATCCCTCTAGTCATCTAAGTGAAACATGATCCGACTCGACTAGGCCGTGTCCGATCATCACGTGAGACGGACTAGTCATCATCGGTGAACATCTCCATGTTGATCGTATCTTCCATACGACTCATGTTCGACCTTTCGGTCTCTTGTGTTCCGAGGCCATGTATGTACATGCTAGGCTCGTCAAGTCAACCTGAGTGTTTGCATGTGTAAATCTGTCTTACACCCGTTGTATGTGAACGTTGGAATCTATCACACCCGATCATCACGTGGTGCTTCGAAACAACGAACTGTCGCAACGGCGCACAGTTAGGGGGAACACTTTCTTGAAATTGTTATGAGGGATCATCTTATTTACTACCGTCGTTCTAAGTAAACAAGATGCAAAAACATGATAAACATCACATGCAATCAAATAATAATAGTGACATGATATGGCCAATATCATATAGCTCCTTTGATCTCCATCTTGGGGCTCCATGATCATCTTGTCACCGGCATGACACCATGATCTCCATCATCGTGTCTCCATGAAGTTGCTCGCCAACTATTACTTCTACCACTATGTCTAACACGTTTAGTAATAAAGTAAAGTAATTTACATGGCGTTTCCAATGACACGCAGGTCATACAAAAAATAATGACAACTCCTATGGCTCCTGCCGGTTGTCATACTCATCGACATGCAAGTCGTGATTCCTATTACATGAACATGATCTCATACATCACATATATATCATTCATCATTCATCACAACTTTGGCCATATCATATCACAAAGCACTTGCTGCAAAAACAAGTTAGACGTCCTCTAATTGTTGTTGCAAGTTTTACATGGCTGCAATAGGGTTCTAGCAAGAACGTTTTCTTACCTACGTAAAAGCCACAACATGATTTGTCAACTTCTATTTACCCTTCATAAGGACCCTTTTCGTCGAATCTGCTCCAACTAAAGTGGGAGAGACAGACACCTGCCAGCCACCTTATGCAACTAGTGAATGTCAGTCGGTGGAACCGGTCTCACGTAAGCGTACGTGTAAGGTTGGTCCAGGCCGCTTCATCCCACAATACCGCTGAAGCAAAATAAGACTAGTGGAGGCAAGAAAGTTGACAACATCTACGCCCACAACAATTGTGTTCTACTCGTGCAAAGAGAACTACGCATAGACCTAGCTCATGATGCCACTGTTGGGGAACGTTGCAGAAAACAAAATTTTTCCTAAGGTTTCACCAAGATCCATCTATGAGTTCATCTAACAACGAGTATTCAGATTGCATCTACATACCTTTGTAGATCGCGAGCGGAAGCGTTCAAAGAACGGGGATGAGGGAGTCGTACTCGACGTGATCCAAATCATCGGAGATCCTAGCGCCGAACGGAGGGCACCTCCGCGTTCAACACACGTACGGTCAGCGTGACGTCTCCTCCTTCTTGATCCAGCAAGGGGGAAGGAGAGGTTGAGGAAGATGGCTACAGCAGCAGCACGACGGCGTGGTGGTGGTGGTGGAGCAGCAGTACTCCGACAGGGCTTCGCCAAGCTCGTGACGGAGGAGGAGAGGTGTTGGGGAGGGGAGGGGCTGCGCCTTGGATGTGTCCAGCAGCCCTCCCCTTGCCCCTCTATTTATAGGGGAAGGGAGAAGGGGGGCCGGCCCCTCTAGATGAGATCTAGAGGGGGGCGGCGGCCAAGGGGAGGGGGCTTGCCCCCCAAGCAAGGGGGGCGCCCCCCCTCAGGGTTTCCCCCAACCCTAGGCGCATGGGCCCTAGGGGGGAGTGGCGCCCCAGCCCACTTTGGGCTGGATCCCTTCCTCATACAGCCCATAAGGCCCCGCCGGGAGAGGTGGCCCCACCCGGTGGACCCCCGGAACCCCTCCGGTGGCCCCGGTACAATACCGATATGCCCCCGAACCTTTCCGGTGACCGTATGACAACTTCCCATATATAAATATTTACCTCCGGACTATTTCAGAACTCCTCGTGACGTCCGGGATCTCATTCGGGACTCCGAACAACATTCAGTAATCACATATAAGTCTTCCTAATAACCCTAGCATCACCGAACCTTAAGTGTGTAGACCCTACGGGTTCGGGAGACACGCAGACATCACTGAGACGACTCTCCGGTCAATAACCAACAGCGGGATCTTGATACCCATGTTGGCTCCCACATGCTCCTCGATGATCTCATCGGATGAACCATGATGTCGAGGATTCAATCAACCCCGTATACAATTCCCTTTGTCTATCGGCATGTTACTTGCCCGAGATTCGATCGTCGGTATCCCAATACCTCGTTCAATCTCGTTACCGGCAAGTCACTTTACTCGTACCGTAACGCATGATCCCGTGATCAAACACTTTGATCACATTGAGCTCATTATGATGATGCATTACCGAGTGGGCCAAGTGATACCTCTCCATCATACGAAGTGACAAATCCCAGTCTTGATCCGTGTCAACCCAACAGACACTTTCGGAGATACCCGTAGTATACCTTTATAGTCACCCAGTTACGTTGTGACATTTGGTACACCCAAAGCACTCCTACGATATCCGGAAGTTACATGATCTCATGGTCTAAGGAAAAGATACTTGACATTGGAAAAGCTCTAGCAAATGAATTATACGATCTTGTGCTATGCTTAGGATTGGGTCTTGTCCATCACATCATTCTCCTAATGATGTGAT
>NC_053023.1:33406115-33428401 GCF_003073215.2 Triticum urartu | reverse complement strand
GCGACGAAGAGGATCAAGATGAGCAGCAGAGGCTCACGGAGACTAGAGGAGCTCGGGAACGAAAGGAGGAAGCAGACAGCTGGGAGGAAAGCGACGGTGCATAGGGGCGCTCACTGTTTGGTCAATGGCACGGCTCGCCGGAGAAGAAAACGAAGGGGGCCAGAGGTCCAGGGGGAAGAAGACGTCGAGGGGGAGCTGTTGGGCATCGATGGCGAGACCAAAGCCGGTCGGGGCAGCGATGCCGACTCGAACAGTGGCTAGACCATCGTTTTGGCTGGCATTGCCCGTGGTCACCATGGACAAAGCATGCTCTGGAGTTTTTATTGATGTAATGTCATGCCTACCGCGTAGTACTTTGAAGAGATAGTGTTACCATGGTAAAGAAACGAGCAAAGACACAGGGAGTAGAGTAAACCGAGCTCCACAAGTTCACTGCTGCAAACTTGGCCACACTCTAGAGAGTAAACCAGAGAGGGTAAAAGGTAAAATTTATGTCTGAGAGGCTTAGGGTGGAAAGGACTACGGTCCTGGTAATTTTGAGGTCATTTGGTCAAGTATTTACCATAGTTGCTGTACAACTACCAAATCTGACCCAGAAACTTAATCAGGAAGAAGCACTCACTAGGAGTGATGTATTGAGCTAAAACTTGGCCAAGCATGATGATTTGGAAATACCATGATGCTGTAAAACTTTCATACCAAATGGACTTGCCAACATGGTACTTGTTTCACAAACATCTCATCTGTCCAGAAACTTGAGAAAATTCCTCAAGGCAAATGGCTAATGGAAATGAGCCAAAATCTTGTGGAGAGGGATAATATGGATAGGAGAAGGTGTGGAACAAGTTTCATATATAATGGAGCAAGATAAAGTACACTTGCTTCACAAGCTGAAAAATTGGACAAAAACCAAGAATTGCTCCTGTGCTCACATAGTTCAATGAAATGAACTGAATTTAGGTGGAGGCTAATGATTTGAGATACGTGAGAGGATGGACAAGTTTCATCCCATTTGGAAACTCTATGAAGGTACATCCTTCACAAAGTTGTGTTCTGGTCCGAAACTTTGAAAAATTTCACAGGGAGCTACGATGAATGGATTGAGCTCATATTTGGCGTACATGGGTTATTTATCCATGTTAATTACCCTGAAAAATTTCAGCTCAATTGGAGTTAGGAATAAAGAACTTCCTTTGCAAAATTCTAGAGAAGGCAGAAACTTGCATTGGATCATGTGCCCAATTTTTGATCTGAGGAACATGAGATAAGGATGGAACTAGTGATTATATAGCAAGGACAAGCTCCACAATTTATGTGCGAAATTTCCCTGCTAGAAAAATGGTAGTTCCTTTAGAAAATGGCCGAAATGCAATATTAGCATTAAATAGGAAAAAGGAAATTTTCCTTATTTAATTATGGCCAATATACTTGCCAGAGTTTGGGTTAGGCATAAATATCAACTCGACCAATTCTCATGAATTTAGGAGATGGCTACCTATGGCTTCAGATTTTATTCCTCAGAAAGGCAAGAAAAGGAATATATCACAATTCAAAAATATTGCATGGGACTTAGCAATAGTTTTGCATATCCAAGTTTCAGAAAGATGGGAGGATCTCTGGGAACAATTGGGAGGATCAACATATCAAGAAAAATGATGGCTCCCTTGTAAGCACAAAGGAGATATCCAAATCCCAAAAATTTGAAATTAGGGTTTGAGAGGGTTGATATGATGCAGATGTGGGCTTGCCCACTGACAAATACATGAGCAAGGTTTTTTGGAAATGTTGAAAATGACAAGAATTCTCAGAGTCATCCAGCAAACATGAGTGCCAGGAAGGAATAACAGCACAAAAATTGATAACCCAATTTTGGGGCTATTACAAAATGGCTGCCATGTGGCGAATGGTTACCACTTAATCATCTTGCGGCTTGACACCGCACTAATTGACGACGTGAGTCGTAATTCAGTGGTTGGTTTGGCGGTTCTACCCCCACGAGCCCCGGCAGGCCCTGCCGGGGAGCCTCGGTTGCTTGCTTCTGGTGGTGGCCTCGCCCCTTGCCGATATCCTGCTTCTTAGGGTCAATCTTGGTCCTTCTGAGTTGCATGTTGGTTCTTCAAATCTCTTGGTTTTCCAATCTCTGACTAAAGCTCGTGCTTCAATCTTGATCTTGTGCCTGTGCACAGTTGGTCAACAGACCCAGGGTTTGTTGCACCGACAAACTGCAGCAAGCCAGCTGGTAACTCTTTTGAGGTGGCGCACATGAGTCCACATATTCACCATATCAATACAGCACTATGGATCTACTCCCGTCTCCCTACGAGAAGGCCATCCATAGTACTCACGCTTATCTTGCGCATTTTAGAGTATCCACTTTCAGTTGTCAATGAACTGCATAAGCAACCCAATAGTCCTTTACCGGGGACGCGGCTATTCGTATAGATCATGTTAACCCTGCAGGGGTGTACTTTTTCACACACGCTCTCGCCACTTACCGCCATGTAAACGTTATGTATCTCGACAACCTTCAAGCGGAAGCCCGGTGAGGGTGTCGGCCACACAAGACACACTACTGGAATCAGCTAGTTTGCCATCTGCCAGTTCTTTGCCGTCCGCTAGCGGACGGCAAAGAAGCTCTTTGCCATCAGCTTCCAAAAAGCGGACGGCAAAGAACTGGCTGATGGCAAAGACCAAGTTTGCCATCAGCCAGTTCTTTGCCGTCCGCTAGCGGACGGCAAAGATTCTTTGCCGTCGGCTAGCGGACGGCAAAGAGGGAGGGGCCCCACTGACGAGCTGCAAAAAAAAAACCTAACGGGCCCCCTCTTTGCCGACGGCAAAGAGCAAGAAGGCGGACGGCAAAGGGTGGCGGACGGCAAAGAGGGAGGCCCCACGTAACGTTAACGGGGCCGCGCCCCACACCCCCCCTCTCTCTCTCTTTCTCTCCCACCTCCACCGCCCCGTCGCACCACGCCCCGCCGCCGCCCCAGAGCCCCCCGCCGCGCCCCGGCTGTCCTCGAGGCCTTCTCGCCCCGTGATCGCTCCGCCAGCGAACCGCCCGCCGCGCTTGGGCGCCGCCACTGCGGTCTCTGCCCCGCCTGCCCCCCCTACCTCAATTATACTCCATTCCTTATGTCATTAAAAGACATAGAAACAAAATAACATGACACTTGTGCAACGGAATTAAAGAATACTATGACTCTACTATTATAGCTATCGGACTAACCTAGCCGCCCTCTGCCGTCTGGCGCGACAAGGCACCATAGCACAGCACACGACCGCTCCGGCCGGGCGCCCGGCACGCCGCCCCAGGCCGCCCCGCCCCCCTCCTCCGCCCGCCCCCCCGCTCCTCCGCCGCCCCAGGCCGCACCGCCCCCCTCCTCCACCCTGCAGGTGAGCTTCTTCCTTTTTTTCCTTTTTTCTGTTTTTTTAGTTTTAGGTTTATGTTTAATTTAGATTTAGTTTTAGTTTTAGGATTAGTTTTTAGGTTTATAGGTTTAGTTTTAGTTTAGTTTTAGGTTTAGATTTAGTTTTTTTCTTTTTCTGTTTTTTTAGTTTTAGGTTTAGGTTTAGTTTAGTTTTAGGAAAGAAGAAAAAGAGAAAAAGAAGAGATCAGGAGAAGAAGAAAGAAGAAGAAGAGGAGGAGGAGAAGAAAAAAGAAGAAGAGGAAGAAGAAGAAGAAAAAAGAGGAGAGGAGGAGAAGAAGAAGAGGAAAAAGGAAAGGAGGAAGAAGAAGAAGAAAAAAGAGGAGAGGAGGAGAAGAAGAAGAGGAAAAAGGAAAGGAGGAAGAAGAAGAAGAAGAAGAAGAAGAAGAGAAGAAGAAGAAAGGAAAAGGAAGAAAAGGAAAAAGAGGAAGAAGAAGAAAAGGAAAAAACCCGACCCGACACGTACCCTGACCCCGACCCGGCACCCCGACACGACACCCCGACCCCGAGACCCCGACCCCGAGACCCCGACACGACACTCTGCCCCTTCCGTACGCCGTAACCTCCACCCGCCATTGCTATATCCTGAGTATAAGGGCTTGGCCAGTATTCCCTAATGAAACCCCGAGTGAGACTATTAAGTTATTCCTAACCTCCTCTGAACGTGCTATGTTAGACCGATCCTGAAACACGGCGCAGACGCCAAGCATGGATCAAAGTAGACACGCACAACGAAACCTTCTACATTCGTTCATGCTGGACCCCGACACGTTTACATTCAGTGGCCCTTGAGCCGCCCGCGCCCGACACCCAACATATCTCTCGACCGGACAGAACCACTCGACACGGTATCAGAACAAGAGACCCCGACCCGGCAACCCCTCGACATGGAACATGCACACAGCTTTCGGCCTGCGACCCGCAGCAATCCCCGACCCTGATCCACCGACACCACGACCCCGCACCCTGAACCCTCGGATACACAGTTAACGGTTATGCCGGACCCCGCATCTCACGACAGCATTTTCCGTCTCACATGATACCGTGCAAGAGAGCAGGTCGACCGGCACCTCACGAACTCTCTGAGACGACCACACAGATATGAATTACCACTTCCGTTATCTCATGATCACATATATGTCCCCGACCCGTATATCTAATATTGACCGCGAGGGGCCGAACCCGACACGGCACCCCGACCCGACACGGCACCCCACGACCCCGACCCGGCACCCCGACACGACACCCCGACCCCTAGACCCCGACCCCGACACCCCGACCCCGACCCCGACACCCCGACCCCGAGCCTGACCCGACACCCCGACCCCGAGCCTGACCCGACACCACATCGATCACCGACACGGCACTTGGTCCAACGACCCGTGGCACAATCCCGACAACCCTGACAGACACGACACTCGACTGTTTGCGACTACCTGACATGCCACACCAGCACCCACCCCGACACCGACAAACGCACCCCGACCCCGAACGGCACCCCGACACCGACAGGACACCCCGACCACCGACACCTCCCGAAAAGGTGTTCTTTGGCCTTCCAGAGGCCGACGGGGTCATATATTTGTGAATTATTAGTTAGGTCATATATTTTTCGATTTTGTTATGAAAAACATCATATATAATTGTGTTGATCGGGTAGTTTTAAATGTGCAGTTGTTTCATCGCTGCGAGGTTTGGTGTTCGACGACCTCGCTGTGTGTTTGACGAGCTCTGCCCCTTCGTTCGTGGGTGAGCACAAATGACATGTCCTCCTCCCCCATTAATTATTTGATCTATTCCGATGAAACTTGATAGCTAGCTATATATGTGTCTTGAATCATCAGTATGCGTAACCAATATGTGTCTCCCGTTCGAAAGCGTCATAGTTATAAATATGCATGCATTTGCATATTTATAACCTTGATTCTTTCGAATTGTCCAACGCTATCCATGGACAGCCCGAGTATGTGTAGATTGGGTTCGTTTTTCCATATGCTTTGCTCCGGATCCGACGCATATATTTCGTCAGTGCCTCCCCTGTTGTTCTCCGGGTACACATCCTCTCTGTTTATTGCAGAGACGTGTATCAGGAGAACAGCGGGGAGGTGCTGCCGAAATTTTGCGTCGGATCCGGAGCATAGCATGGGAAAATAACCCAATCTACACATACACGGGTGGGATTAGGACCTATCATTACCTATTAGAGTGTAGGTTGCATGGACGTAATAAAATTGACAAAGTAGATCAACTGATGAATATATACATGGTGAATTACATATATAATTGTTGTGTGTCCAGTAGCTCTGAAAGTCAAGATGAGTGACCGTGCTTGGATGTATACCGGTCACACTGGTCAGAACAAATGGAGCGCTGAATGGTTCACAAAAACTAAGGGGTTTGTGCAAGCCGCATTTGCAAATGGCCAAAAGAAAACCTGGTGCCCCTGTTTCCGGTGCGGCAATTGGGAAAAGAAGACAGAGGCTGAAATGGGCAAACACCTGCAGAAGAGTGGTTTTACGCCCGATTATACGGTGTGGACATTTCATGGTGAGTCTGCCCAACGTGACCGAGCTGAGGTGGATCGTCGTCGCACCGACGAGCATGGTACCGGGATGGAAAACATGGTGCAAGGCTATGATGATGCTCGGGATTCGGACGAGGAGATGGAGGAATCTGCAAAGGCCTTCAATGAAATGTTGGAGTCTTCGAAACGTCCGCTCCACGAGCACACTGAGCTTTGTCAGTTGGATGCCATCTCACAAGTAATGGCTCTGAAGGCTCAGTTCAACTTGGGCAGAGAATGCTATGACGCAATTATGACAGTATTTGGACGCTTTCTACCCAAAGGCCATGTAATGCCTGCAAACCTGTACCAGTCGGACAAAATCCTCCGTGCACTGAAGATGCCCTATGAGAAGATACATGCCTGTGAGAAAGGATGTGCCTTATTTAGGCTTGACTATGCGGACTTGAACTATTGTCCCATTTGCAAGTCTTCCAGGTATATTGTGGTAGACAACGGTATGGGTGAGAAGACACAGACCAAAATCCCCGTTAGTGTTCTTCGGTATATGCCAATCGTACCAAGACTTCAACGTCTTTTCATGGTCGAAGAGACGGCCAGACAGATGACATGGCACAAAACAGGCAAAAGAACCGAACTAGATGCAGATGGGAATCTGATGATGGTACACACATCGGATGGTGTTGCGTGGAAAAAGTTTGATGAATTACATGCTGACAAAGCGGCAGATCCGAGGCATCCTCGAGTCGGCATCAGCACGGATGGGTTCAGTGTGTTTGGTATGACGGCAGCCCAATACAGTTGTTGGCCCGTATTTGTCTTTCCACTCAATCTCCCCCCCGGACAGATTATGCAAAGAAAGAACATTTTCCTGACGTTGATAATTCCAGGACCCAACTATCCGGGCAAAAATATGAATGTGTACATGCAGCCGCTTAAGGACGAATTGCAAGAAGCCTGGGATAATGGGTTCAAGACATACGACGCCTTTAGCAAACGGAACTTCATAATGCGTGTCTGGTACATGTACTCGACGCATGACTTGCCGGCGTATGCGCTATTCGTTGGCTGGTGTGTGCATGGAAGGTTCCCGTGCCCCACATGCAAGGGAGCTCTTGAGTTTCGTTGGCTTCAGGCCGGTCGCAAGTTTTCTTGCTTCGACATGCATAGACAGTTCCTGGATCCTCGCCATAAGTTCAGGAAAGACAAGAAGAACTTCATCAGGGGTAGAGTTGTCAAAAACTCTGCACCACCTGCATTGACAGGCCAACAGACCCTGGATCAGTTAAACGCTCTCGAGCCAGATCCACAACGTCCAGGGTACTTCAAGGGGTATAATACTAAGCATGCGTGGACTCACAAAACATGCTTATGGGATCTGCCTTACTTCAAAGACCTCCTTTGCCCACACAACATCGACGTGATGCACACTGAGAAGAATATCGCCGAGGCACTTTTTGGTACATTGTTCGGCATAGATGGGAAGTCAAAGGATAATATAAGGCTAGAGTCGATCTCCATGATAGACAGAAGACATGTCGTCTTTTTATGTTGATATGGTCCTGTTTTATCTAATATATGATATATATACTTCTGTATGGTGTATACCGAGAGAACTGACGAAAGCAAGAGGGCATGGTACTAATTTTTTGTGAATGTGTTCTCTGCAAAGCCTTAATGCAGGGAAACAATCTCTCCTTCTATATGGGTGCGCAATATGCGTCATGTTGAGGAGTGTCATCACCCGGATGGGTATTGCAGCGAATCTAACAGGGAAGTGGGGCGAATCTGGGATCAACACACTGAAAGATATTTTGTACTCAAGAGTCTATTGGATCTTCGTACAGAACATAGATGTTGGATTGAGCGGTGACCAATTAATGTAAATGCCGGTGATGTTTGGCGTGGACTTCATCCTCGGAGGAACGTGCAGTAAAGGTCTGCGTCACGATATGAGAGCGAGATGACAATCAGACTATTTCTTGAGCGCTCCGTGTTCATATTTGGGTATCGCGGCACAGGATGAACTTAAGGTTCGGCCTGGCGCTGCAATAAAGAAAGATTAATTGTTCGAAGAGTGTTGTGTCTCAAGCCACGGAGTTGATTGGCTAGGACAAGTTCACAGTAGATGTTACTCGTAATATAAAAAACCGGGATTCTTTAATCCAAGCAGCATTATGCATTTATATGGTTAGTCTTATTTCTCGGAGCCGAGGCAAGATTGGGGGGGGCGGGGCGTGCAAAATCGTTGGTGCTACCCAACTGAGAGGATGCAGAAGACCTTGCTGAGTAAAAAATGTAAAAATAAACGATAGAATTGAAGCATCGATGGCTGAGGCATTCATCACAGAGGAGGCGGCAAACTTCGTAACAGCGCACTACGAAGCCAAAAATCGTCATTTGCATAATCCGAAGCCTCGGTACAATGCTGACGAGCCTAAAAAGGGTGGATCCAACCTCAGCCTATTCAAAGGGAATCTCGCACCAGCTAGTGTTTCACATCCAGTATCTTTGGATAACGAAGAATGGCGGACCATTTCGTTGTATATCTTCAACAACCTGATAGAAGTGCGGCCGTACATCGAGTAAGTTCTCGGTACATTGTTTCGCAACTTCTATTTCCTTTGAACTACTCTTATTCCTGGATATGTCATACAGTCGATACGTCGCCATATTCTCGTATGGAGCGGAGATCCAAAAGGATTCCGTCGAAGAGTATGAGCTTCTCGCAAAGCAAGGAGGTGGCTATCCCGGTTTCATCTCTTGGTTCAAACAAACGGTAATTTCTATTAGACAATTTCATATCATTCGCTAATTTGTGCATAATGCAACAATCCTTTCATATTAAACTTGTAGGCTAATTCAGAGTCTATGGACGCCGAATTGAGACAAGTCGCTAATGGTTTTGACTATAAGGTCCGTTCATTTGACAAGTACGACATCAACGGGTATCGCTTTGTACCTATGGCAATTCAGAGCTATCTATGCCGAATTGAGACAAGTTCGCATGGTTTTGACTATAAGGTCCGTTCATTTGACAAGTACGACATCAACGGGTATCGCTTTCGTACCTATGGCAAAGAGCTATCTATGGCCGACCGAAAGTCTACAAATTGTTGTGTATCTGCTATCGGCGAAGGAGGTACCGAGTATTATGGGAGAGTTGAAGCAATTTATGAACTTCTGTTCTATGGTGAAAACCCACCGAATGTCGTAGTCTTCAAATGTTATTGGTTTCAGCCGAAGGAGACTAGAAGGACTCATGAACATATAGGGCTACTTGAAATCAACCAAAGCACCCATTTAGATGTTCCTGATGTCTATATTACGGCTCAACAGGCGACCCAAGTATTCTATCTACCGTGGGCCTGCCAAACTAATCCAAATCTGAAAGGTTGGGATGTCGTTTATGAAGTGCCGCCACGTGCTAGACTTTCTCCCCCAAAGGAAGAGGATTATGAACCTCACATTAACCCAGACACATATGAAGGAGAATTCTTCCAAGAGACACGTCTTTCCAAAAAGCGTTGAACCGCTATACTTCACCCCAAAACATTGAAGTAGACAGCAACAATGAATCTGACATCACCCCAGAGGAGGAACAAGAAGAGTCGGAACAAGAAGAGGTTACTGCTGCGGATGACCTGTCAATGCTTGACCGATTACGTCAAGGTGGCCTTGCACATGTTGATGCCAATGAACCCTATGAGCCCATCATTGATTATAGTGATGATGATGATTATGCATTTATTGATGATACTGATCGAATTATTAGTAGTGTCAGGTATTACATTTTTTTATGTTGTACTTGATGATGATACACTTAAGTGATACACATATTATTATTCATGTCGGTCTTTTTTTATGTTGTACTTATTTCGTTTACTGTTTGTCATGGCAGGTGTTGAAAGATGGTGGGCGCTGGTCGGGAGCGTGGTCTGAGGTCTTCCATTCCAGACGCACCTCTCCGCCGAGCGTTGCTGGACAGTATGGCCACACCGCCGGGCCCTTCTTCGTCGACCGCGGTGCCCAGCAGGGGACGAGGTAGGAAGAGAGGAGGTGGGGCACGTGGTCGTGGGAGAGGAGGTAGGGTGACTGCTACGGCGCCTTCCTCGCCGCCACCCCCAGCCGTTTCACCCGAGCACGTGACTGCTAGGGTGGACTCGTCCGAGGAGGAGGCTACACGGACTCCGGTCCACGAGCCTCCGGTCCACGGGTCTTGGGCCCACGAGCCTCGGGTCCGACGGGCCTTCGGCCCACGAGAGTTCGGCCCACGTGACCCCGGAGGAGCACACGTCCGGATGGGGTACCTGGCGGATCAGCCCGAGGAGCCGAGTGGCCATGCTGATTGAGCGGGGAGCCGACTGATCTTGAGGAGGAGGGGGGCACCGTCTACCAGCGTGGTGCTACACGGCTCCCGTCCGTGCCGGTGACCCGCGAGCAGAGGTGGTTGATTTTCCTGATGGGGAGAGGTACGTAAGTGCATTTAATATTTTTGTACCTTGTGCATTCACGTTTTTTCAAATACTAATGCGTTGGCCTTGTCATGCTGCAGGGGTTGGGACCACCATCATAGTGTCCGCCGGCCCAACTCCGTCCTTGGAGTTCTTTGCCGGCAAAACTTCCCGGGTTTGTCACGTTGCCTGGTGAGGGTCGGCTTCCAGAGCTTGGATTGAGCTGGGAGCACTACGTGGCTGCCCCGGCCCCGCCGGATGAGATTATCGACGGTGTCGTGTGCAACACGAGGGCAGACATGGTGATCAGAAAGTTCTGGGTAATTTCTCCTTTACACATTTAAAAATCTTCAACTAGCTAGTTATTAATTGTACTAATCAATATTGTCTCATTTGATTGCAGACATTCTACAGGTGTGAGGAGGGATACGAGGAGGACGCGGCACATGTTATCGAGAACGTCTGCAAGCGCCTACTCCAGAACTTACGGCACGAGGCTCGGGTGCAGGCTGTTCGAGACTACTACGCCTTGCGTGGTATCAAGAAGACCAAGCCGGCGTGCCGCGATAAGTTCCTGAGTAAGGAGCAGTACATGAAGGTAATTCTTAAGGCCTTCTCTACTTAAGTTCCTTCATTTAGTAATTCTTAGCCGTAGCGCTCAAGTTTCTATTTGCTAACTTAGGCGCCTCCGAGATGGTGTGCGGATCGGATGGATTGTTGGGAGGTGTTGGTCGATGAGTGGTGCTCACAACGATGGCTAGCCCTCCACAACGAGGCCAAGGACAAACGTGCCCAAATGGAAGGTGTGCCACACCATCAAGGCAGCTCCAACTTATATCAGTTCGGGCGCAACTGGGTATGTGGTTTGCTTCATGATTCATGCAATTCATTCATCATGCTAGCTTGAGCCCTTTAATTACTAATTTTCATTGTTTCTCTCTTTCAGGCACGCTACAATAAGGCGGATAAGGTGCCAGAGGTGTACGACCTGTATGCCATGGCCCACACTGCCTCTTTCAAGAAAGTCAAGGCTTTCTCTCAGTCTGACCTCGATGATGCAAACAACTTCACCAACATCTCCTCCCACAACAAGCTCGTGAGATATAGAGATGAGGGAAGGCGAAGGAAAGGGGAGGGACTTTAACCCGAGCCAGGGGTCACCATTGGATCCAGAGGCCTGGTTGATGAATATCTGGTGGCGGAGGTCCATGGCTCCATAGCCATTGGAGATGGGACTTATCCGTTGTCCTAGCACTCTCGGAGATCAAGGCGCGCCAGTCGAAGGCCTTCCCCGCTCCGAGATTAAGGCCTCCGTGAACGGGCCAGCCAACTCGCCATCAAGGTTAGTGATTACGTACTCAGTTAATCTTTCTCCATTACATCTGTGTGCGCTTCCATCAATGATTACAAAGGGTCATGTGAGTGGTGTTTGCCAGCTGCTAATAACAGAGTGAGAGAGATAGAACGGAGAAAACTTCTTGGCGGAGGCGGCGGAGAGGCAGCGGGAGTTGGAGGAGAGGACGACAAAGATGATGGAGGAGGAGAGGGCACGGAATGACATGCAGGCAAGGGCCATGTACGAGCTCCTTGTGGTAAGTTTCTTCTGCAGATTAGCCAAAACATTCATGTAAGTGGTTTGTCTCATTACTAACTAGTATGACTGAGTCGTCAAAACCAAATGTGCAGTCTGTGTGCGAGAAGACAGGTCAGACCGCTCCGCCGATGCCAGTGATTGCTCCTGGGACACGGTGAGTTTTATTGAATGGACATTACTTGCTAGTTCTTAACATTTGAGTGTCATCATGCTAACAAGACATTGTAAATGATCTTTGGTGCAGCGTAACTCCAGACAAGCATCGCACGATCCTTCTCCAGCTACCGACACGAGCCACCCCGCTCCTACACCTCCTGGAATCTTGGTAAGTTTATCTAGTGTTTTGCTTAACACATGCATAAAGACCTAGACTTAGCTTTATTTCCTCCAATGCTTACCATAATGACCTAGACTTAGCTTCTTCACCTCCAAAATGACTTAATAAGCTTACTGACCTCCAAAACCATCCATTTTACCTAAGTTAGCTCTAAAACGATCTGTACTTAGCTTACTTATGTCAAAAATTGCATAATTAGCTTAGTTAGCTCATAGACGATCCATTTTACCTAAGTTAGCTCTAAAATGACCCATTTTACCTAGGTTAGCTTATAAATGATCCAGTTCATCCAAGTTAGCTCAAAAATGACCCATTTTACCTAGATTAGCTCCTAAATGATCCATTTTACCTACGTTAGCTTTAAAATGACCCATTTCACCTAGGTTAACTCCAAAATGACCAATCTTACCTAGGTTATCTCATAAACGATCCATTTCAACTAATTTAGCTCATAAACGATCCATTTCACCTAGGTTACCTAAAAAACGATCCATTTCACCTAAATTAGCTCTTAAATGATCCATTTCACCTAAGTTAGCTCAAAAAGATCCATTTCAACTAAATTAGCTCATAAATGATCCATTTCACCTAAGTTAGCTCAAAAAGATCCATTTCAACTAATTAGCTCATAAATGATCCATTTCACCTAAGTTAGCAAAAACGATCCATTTCAACTAAGTTAGCTCATAAATGATCCATTTCACCTAAGTTAGCTAAAAAACGATCCATTTCACCTTAGTTACCTAAACGATCCATTTGACCTTAGTTAGCTCATAAACGACCCATTTCAACTAAGTTAGCTCATAAATGATCCATTTCACCTTAGCTAGCTCATAAACGACCCATTTCAACTTAGTTAGCTCATATATGATCCATTTCAACTAAGTTAGCTCATAAATGGACATACTTCTTCTTGTTCTAGTCTTCTTCTTGTTCTACGTCTTCTTTGTTCTAGTCTTCTTCTTGTTCTACTTTTCTAACTTTCTTATTTTTCATTTTGCAGAGATCATTCACTTGACGAAAGCTTGCATAGATGGAGTGCTCCTTATCCCTTTCTCTGTTTCTTTTGTATCGTTGAACTTGTTATGTATGATGGAACTATGCATGTAATATATATGGTTGGATGATGAAGTTAATGTGTTGGATATCTTATATGTTTGCTCTGTAATGGCCTTTTGAAATATATCTATATATGTCATCTATATTTGTGATGAAAATTGTTGGATTTAATAAAAAACAGATAAAAGAGCCAATATGCAGGCTCTTTGCCGTCTGCCACCGACGGCAACGGGCTCTTTGCCGTCTGCCGCGGACGGCAAAGAAGGCACGTGGCATCCAGCTGTGCTTCCTGGGAGCTGACCCGTTTGGTCAGTTTGCCTACAGTGGCAGACGGCAAAGACTTTGCCATCAGTGGCAGACGGCAAAGAACCTGCCATGTAGTGACGTGTAGATGACATCATACGGCGGACGGCAAAGACACTAGAAAGTTTGCCGTCAGCGGCGGACGGCAAAGGCCTGCCGTTAGCCACTTAACGACTACAAGCGCAATTATTGCCGTCCGCCTTCTTTGCCGTCTGCCGCGCTCTCTTTGCCGTCTGCGGCGGACGGCAAAGACTTTGCATCAGTAGCAGACGGCAAAGTAGCTGTTTACCGAAGCCTATTTTGCCGGAGCCTTTTGCCTTCCGCGGCTGACGGCAAAGGCCTTTGCCGTCCGCCGTTCATGCCTTTGCCGTCCGCCGTGGCGGACGGCAAAGTAGCTGATTCCTGTAGTGACACTAGTCCAGGTTTATCGCCTATTCGGGGTTCCATCCGCAAGGGAGTCTGGCCGAGGTTTCCATCAGGGCCCCAAACGATGTGAGCAGGGTTCCCAAGCCCACTATCCGGGTGCCACTTGGTACACCATGACACTGCACCTAGTCTGTCCTAAGCTCACCTGTACCGGGTGCCGCTTGGTAGACTACTAGCACTACCTACAAACACCAGAAATTAGTTGCAACTCCTGGACAGAGATCGAGGCGATTAATAAGTCGAGAGAGCTTGGAGTGCCCGGAGCCCAATGTGTGGTAGTAACTGTCTTGGATCACAAACACAGAACTCAGTTCCCGAGGAGGGTCCCAATGAGACAACCCACAGTAGGAGATGTTCACACCATGCCAAACCATCCCAGATGAATCAGACCTGACACAACTCTAAGCATAGCAGGCATAGCAAGCAAGCATGAATGAGTAGGCACATCATGGCTCAAACAACTCCTACTCATGCTAGTGGGTTTCAACTATTTACTGTGGCAAAGACAGGTCATGCAAAGGAAAGGGGGTTCAACTACCGCAACATGTAACAGTTGAAGCGTTGTTGTCCTAATGCAGTAAAAGAGAGCAAGAGCGAGAGAGTGGGATTGTATCAGAATGTTCAATGGGGGTTGCTTGCCTGGCACTTCTGAAGATAGTATTGTGTCTTCATCAGTGTCATCGATCACATCGTCGGAACAACGTCTAACTGAGAGGGGACAAACACCGACAAACAAGAGGGAACACAATCGATGCAATGCAACAATATGATGTGTGATCATGACATGGCAATATGCTGTTGGTTGAGTTAATGCAACTAGCAACCAGATTGGATGAAGTTGTTTTGAACCAAAGTTTCAAATTCAAACTCCATTTGTGGTTATTTAAATGTCATTCATTTTATTTGTCCTAAACAGTAGAAAAATATTGTTCTAACATGCATGATAATGGTACAAATGCAGAGATTGAATTTTTCTGATAATTTTTCATATATAAATTATTTTCATCTGAGCTATATATTATTTTCTATGATTTTTAGAAGTTTTAAACATTTTCTGGAATTTTCCTAGTTATTTAAATTAAACTAAATCCAGAAAATGACTTATTGCATCAGCATAGCGTCAGTGTGACGTCAGCAAGTCAACTAGGTCGGCCAGGTCAAACCTGACCGGTGGGACCCATTGGTCAGTGACCCAGGGCTGGTTAGGGTCGCTGACACGTGAGGTCGGTCAAGGGCCATGTCAGCAAGGTCAACGCTGACATGTGGGGCCACTGTGATTAAATTAAACTAAATAGGAATTAACTGTGGTTAATTAAGGGCATGGTGCCCATATGTGAGTGACTAGTGGGGGGATTAGCGTGGTCATTAGTGCTAATCCAACTTTAGCCGGAGTTAGGCCGTCGGCGAGGTGCCGCGACAGCGGAGGACTGCGGGTTTCGCCCTCCGGCGACCAAACGCCGCGTGGAGAGGCTCTATGGGTTCCAGGCGCTCGTGCGCATCCAATGGTGCAAGCGGTGTGACCTGAAGTGGCCGGAAATAGAGCCGGCGGTGAGGTATGCGGCGGCCGGACCTCGGGCATCACTGGGTTAGGTGCTACGGCGCGTCTTAGGTCGAGTTGGTGTGGTCTGCGGCTTCCTAGGGAGGCACTGAGCACACCTATGTGCTCAGGTGCGACGTGTGGTTGCTCTAGCCATGGAGGTGAAGATAGCCGGCGGCGGGGCTCTCGGGCGCATTAGCTAGCGGGGGTCAGAGGAGGGTATTGATGACGGGATGAGGGGGAAATGACTGGGGGCTCACAGTGTATCCGACGGCGTGGTCGTCGAGGTCGGGGACGGTCGGGTTACTGTGAATTGACGGAATCGAGCGCCGGTGCGGAAGCTCGAAGACGATGGCAAGGACGGCGATGCGGGGCGTCTAGCGATTCTTGGCTCGGTGATGAGGTCGAGGATGAAACAGCGGGGCATACTGGCGCGTCAGTGAGGCGTGTGGTAGCCGGTGGCTGCGGCGGTGCTCGTTGGCGTTCTCGGGCGCCCATGAACACAGAGAGGGGAGGGAGTAGAGGAGGGGAATGAGCTCGAGGGGGAGTGGGAGGGGGTCAGGGGTGTCGTGGCCCTAGGGGCTGTCTCCAGCACCGAGCAAGCAGGCAGGAGGTGGCCTCGCTCTTGCAGGCATGCCGCGGGCACGCGCCCTCGCCTACTGGCGCAAGGTGGAAGATGACGAGGGAGCCCCTGGTGGGCTTGGCAACCAGCTGGGCTAGCTACAGGTAAGGCCCAGGTGGGTTTCTCTCTCTGGTTTCTATTTTGCTTCACTTTTTCTATTTTTTTACAGTTCGTTTCTGATTTAGTTTTAAAACCAAATCAATTTTATAGATCCTGAAAATATTTGTGGGCGGTAACTGAATTGCTTCTCAGGCCCTCAGAAAGTTTTAGAATATTTGGAGCTACCAAATATTTTATAAGAATTAGTAGCTCCAATTCAAATACAATATGAGTTAATTCAAAAATCCAGAAATGTCCTAGAAATATGTGCACCATTTTTGGCAGAGGGTATGGACTTTTGTGAAGGGAATTTTGGGTTAATTGAAATCATTTTCAGTTGATCTTGGTATTTTTAGGGGGGGTGCTGGGGTTTGTTGATCCCCATTTCAATTTTCAAATAATTTAAACATGATGCATGGATGCATATCAATGACAAGGAAAGGCCAAGATAGGGCTGTGACAACTCACCCCCACTAAAAAAGAATCTCGTCCTGAGATTCAAGACGTGAGGTAAGAGGAAAGGGGGTCAAAAAGCTATCACAATCTTTAGGATCCAACTGCCCCATCTTCATCTTGACATCTTTGCCTTCGAGAACTTCATTCAACATGATGACGATAGAAAGAAACTCTACTGGAGTCCATCTTCTCGAAGATTGAGCAATTCAAGATCAACCCGTGGAATGAGACGTCGAAATGTCTCTTGAGCTGAGACAGAAAACACACTTCAAGAGGGGTGGAAGTAACAGACGACGAAGGTTCAATTTGGCAGGCAACAATTCCACGCTTAAGTAGATGGTGAGTATGTGTCAAAGTAGCAAGGAGTTAATTGCCATGATTCCATAATGGGGCACCTTAGGGAGGGTGACTCGTAGAATTATTCCCTTAAGTAGCAAAAAGAATTACTTTTGATATCTAGATCATTGCAATTCTCTATACCAGCCTAAGGCAAATCTCAATCGACCGTTTGAAGGAGTTCGGAAGAATGGCATACTCATACTAAAATGGATGATGTGGACTACATTGTTGAAGACAACGTAGTGGATGATTTTTTCTTATCATCGGAAATGGATGGGACCCATGGTAAGCCCACTTTTGAAGGTAATCCTGAGTAGTAATTACCAGGAAGGCAGACCATAGTAGAATGTCACAATGGCGGGTGCAAGCTGGGGACAAACTGCGAATGTTGGGAGTTTTCCAACCATCATATCTGCCTGAGATTCAGATCTAGTTGGTAATGGGATATTTTAGACGGCATGTCTGGAAAAGAAGGTTTGCAACACAAATCGATGAGACGATGTTGTGAGATTCTTGGGAAATGAACTACAATAGCAAGCTCCAAAACATGAGATGGTTCTGCTACACACATGTGAACACGCTATCCCAGACAAGCATGACCACATGGTAGTCTTCCAACAAAACACTACCGAGTTCAAGTGGGGAACCATCACCAAGATATCGAAGTCTTGTGCATTACCATGGATTAGCATTTAACTCATTTTCCTTGACCAAATCAGTCAGTGGCTTGGTGTGCTAGGAATTACATATGGAATGGAGGTGGCCAAACCTATAAAACCATAAAATACTTCACGCATGCATGACTGACTTGGGATGATTCCAAAGGAAGCAAACAAACTTTCTCGAAGTCACGACGACAACTTACACCAAATACACATCAATTAGAGGAAGTCACTTCTTTCATCCAAACATATGCTTCATGAGCTAGCATGAAGAAATGCTTTCATAAGTTTCCAACACTAGCTTAATGTTCAAAAAAATCATGGAGAAGATAAGGATGTTGTCGATGGGCTCAACCAAAATTCATCCAGGTTTCCATAAAAATGGAATAGCACAATTTTGTGAATAAGGTGATAGCATTGGTCAGACCCAAAGGATAAAATGGTATATGCTCGAGGAAACAACCACGAGTAAGACAAAATTATGAACATTGTTGGTTCTGATTTGATTTGATGATAGCCCATGCTCAAATCAAAGATTGGATAAGATAATAGCGCCGGCAACTGATCACGAGGATCAATCAATGAGGATATCATCTTTCTTGAACACACACACACACACACAAAGATATCCCTTAGTGATGAACTAAGTCGAACAAGCTTCCATCTTCCAACTCTCCAAGTTGTTGTTTAGCTCACCCAACTAGTTCAGGGTATCCAACACAAAATCTGGGAGAAAGGGTGGTCTAGAGGGATAAACCAACTTGATCACGAGCTCAACATAATGGTCAGGGGTCAACCTGGTGATATTTCCGAGAAGATATTCGGAAAATCGCGAACCACCTATATATTACTAAGCTCGAGAACAGTCTTGCTTTTCAGGGCAAGATGATATGATCAAAAGAGCGAGGGATTGAGACAATCCTAACTCATTGATCGAAGAGTGCACCAGAAATAAGGACTAGGTAGCACAATCAATCTTAGGATGGTGATTCAGTAACCAACACACTAAAAATGAGATTATCGTCCATTAACTACCAAGCAATGGGGTTGCTAGGAGTATTCATTTCACACATCACGGTTCACTTGTCGGCATTCCGGTCACAACAACACATAGACCGAGTGTAACGCCCCAGGTGTAACATTCCATAATTGTAACTCCAACTCTTGCCATTTCCGGCTATGTTATATGTTATTTCCTTCGTGGTTGGGTTTTGCCCTCATTTTTGCATTTTGTTCATGTCATGCAGTTCATCTCATGTCATCATGTGCATCTCATTTGCATTCGTGTTCGTCTCATGCATCCGGTCATTTTCCCCGTAGTCCGTTTCAGAATCCGACACTCCCACATGCACCCATTGCACCTCTCAGATCTCGTTTCGTGAGCATTAGAAAAACGTTCTCGGAATGGGCCAAGATTTTTTGAGTGGCCTTGGTACATGACCGGTAGGCCGCCTGTCAAAGTTCATTCCATTTGGAGGTAGTTTGATGCCCCAACGGTTAACCGGGTAACCGCAAAAACCCCTCTCTTTTTGCAGCCCAACACCCCTCTACAACATCCCACTAGCCTATCTAAACCCCCTCCATACTATGCATCGTTGGATCACGATCGTGTGGGCGAAAACGACACCTCATTTGGACTCTCCTAGCACCCCTACCTATAAATAGACCCTCTCCCCCGAAATTTGCAGATCAAACCCTAGCCACCACCACCTCCGCGCCGCCGGACACGTCTGTGCTCACCAGACGCGTCCGCCGCCACCGCCCGCACCAATCGTAGTGTGCCAAGTGGCCTCCGCCCACTCCCACCGCCACCGGCCCGCCAGGCCCGCGCGGGGCCCTCATGTGCGCCCCGACGCTGCCGCCGCCTACCTCGCCCCGACGCTGCCGCCCGCCTAGCTCCGATTTGCGCATATGATATATTGAAATGTTCATCTCGTGATGCTCTTCATGTTAGTGTCATTTGCATGAATGTCATTGTCCATATGGATGCTCTAATATTCATTGCAAAAGTGCTATATGATGTCTGTTGGAAACCATCATAACTTGCTGATTTCTCATTTTCATAGCATTTTGTGTGTGCATCCTTTGAGCATCATGTCTACATGTTTTAGGAGCACCTTCATGCCATATTTCTTGTGGTGCAAGCCTTGTATTTTTATGAGCTCTATGGTGACTAGCACAAGCATGCAAAGTTGCCTATATGATGTTGCTAATTTCAGACACTTAGTATTTCTGTTAAGTATTTTCCTGCTACATTGTGTTGCTATGTTGACTTGTTGCCACAAGTAGATCCATGCATATTTTATGAAGTTCAGTAAGGATGTTTGGAAGATATGGTTATGCTCTATCCATTCTTTCTTTGGTTGTAATTATGGGGTATTATAGCTTGCCATTACCATGCTTTACTTTTGCTAAATATTGTTATTGCCAGTTGGTTTACAGGAAGTGCATTTTTGCCATGTGTTTTTCTAGTGATCCATGCACCCTATGAACTTTCTCTTGCCATTTTTAGCTTCATAAATGTGTCTTCTTATTGTAGGTTACCTTGTGATACCATGAAATGCTTTGGGGTGAGTGGCATGAGCTTGCAAAGTTGCTATCATGAATCTATTTCTGCCATGCCATGTTTTCTACTAAGTCTGAATCTGTTCATATCACTTGCCATGTTTGCATTGATGCTACCATCTTTTTCGTGCATCTTTGGCTCAAGTTTAGTAAGGGAGTTTTGTTCATTGCCTTTAGTACTAGCATGCCATGCCCTTGTTTGCCATGATATGATCCTGTAGCATGTTGTTTGCTAGCTCTAAACAAGTCTGTAACCCGATTGTCATTTGCATTTTTGCCATGCTATTTTAGGCTTTCTCTAGTGAGTTCTAGCAAGAGCTCAGTGTTCATGATTTGTAGAGCTTCACTTGTACTTTACTGCCATGTGCTTTGTTGCTATGTTGGAGTGCTGTAGCATAGTTTCTTGTTGCATCTTAAGTGCTATGATACTGTTAAGCGCAGTTTTGCATCGTTCTTGTTCTGCTCGTCATTTGCAAACCGTGCATCTGTTTCCGGTGATCCTTATATCGATTTCGACCGAAATCACTCCATCTTTCCAGTGGCATGCTTGGTTTGCCAAGTTGATGTCATCACCATCTTTTTCCTTCTGGAGTACCCATGTGCATTGCACATCCTATCTTGCATTCCATGCCATGTCTTGCATCATGTTGCTTGTGCATTGCACCGTGATTGATTGTTGTTCTGTTGCTTGTGTTCTTGCTTTGGGTAGAGCCGGGAGACGAGTTTGTGAATGGGGTTCCTGTTGAGTACGTTTATGAGGAGCAAGCTTTCGACAACCCTGAGAACTTTGTAGGCAAGATGATCATTACCCCCGATATCACTTGTATCTTTGCTTGCTAGTTGTTCGTTGTATCGCTACGTCACGCTACCTACCACTTGTTTATCATGCCACCCATATTGCCATGTCAAGCCTCTAACCCACCTTCCTAGCAAACCGTTGTTTGGCTATGTTACTGCTTTTTCTCAGCCCCTCTTATGGCGTTGCTAGTTGCAGGTGCCTTGTAGGTTGTTCCATGTGGGAACATGGTTTATGTTGGGATATCACAATATCTCTTGTTTAATTATAGCATCTATATACTTGGCAAATGGTGGAACGCTTGGCCTTTTGATCGGTGTTTTGTTCCACCCGCCCTAGTTTCCGTCATACCTGTGTTATGTTCCTTGATTTTGCGTTCCTTACGTGGTTGGGGTTATGGGACCCCCTTGACAGTTCGCTTTGAATAAAACCCCTCCAGCAAGGCCCAACCTTGGTTTTACCATTTGCCTAATAACAACTAAAATTTTGCCTAGGGAGTAATTAACCCGAGGATTTTATAAATCAACCCCCCAGGCCAGTGCTCCTCTGAGTGTTGGTCCGAACCGGGCAACCTGTGGGGCCACATTGGGGAAACTCGAGGGTTCGTTTTACTTGTAGCTTGTCCCATCCGGTGTGCCCTGAGTACGAGATATGTGCAGCTCCTATCGGGATTTGTCCGCACATTCGGGCGGTCTTGCTGGTCTTGTTTTACCATATCGAAATGTCTTGTAACCAGGATTCCGAGACTGATCGGGTTATTCCGGGAGAAGGAATATCCTTCGTTGATCGTGAGAGCTTGTGATGGGCTAAGTTGGGACACCCCTGCAGGGTATAAACTTTCGAGAGTCGTGCCCGCGGTTATGTGGCAGATGGGAATTGGTTAATATCCGGTTGTAGAGAACCTGACGCTTGACTTAATTAAAATGCGCTAACCGCGTGTGTATCCATGATGGTCTCTTTTCGGTGGAGTCCTTGAAGTGAACATGGTTGGGTTATGTATGAACGTAAGTAGTTCAGGATCACTTCTTGATCACTTCTAGTTTACGACCATGGCGTAGTTTCTCATCTTACTCTTGTACTCGTATGTTAGC
>NC_053023.1:33322536-33405115 GCF_003073215.2 Triticum urartu | reverse complement strand
GCACGCCGCCCGCGCCGCCGGCCGCCGCCTGCCGCCGCCCCGCGCCGCTTGCCGCCGCTGCACGCCGCCCGGAGCCGCCGCCCCGCCGCCTCGCGCCACCCGCCCCCTTTCCGGAGTCTCGCCGGAGCGCCGCCGCCGAGGTATCCGCCGCCCGGTTTTTGAGAAAAAGCCGTTTCGGTATTTTAAAAAAATCCCTAGTTTTCATTTTTTTATTAAATAGGTCGGTTTTTCTCTGGTTTATTCATTTAGCGAGCGTTCGCTTGTCCGTTCATTTTAACGAAAGCGTTTTTTGTTTAGTTCCTGTTAACAAACGTTCGTTCGTTAACCTGTTCGTCGTTTTTCTTTTTCTCGGATTAAATCCGCAATTTTTTTGATCGCGATTTCTGATCCGAAGTTCGTTTTAGTTTAACTTTTCACTCATTTGTCGGAATCAGGCGATTCAAGCACCTGGAGTTTCGTCTCGAAACCCTCTTTCCGTTTAACCAACCCAAACAAGTTTTTGCCTCAGTAAAATTTTCCCTAGTTTCAGATTAGTAAACGAAGCTTATTTCTTTTGCCGTTTGTCTTTCGTTGCTTTGTTCGATTTGATTCTTTTTGCCAACCGGAGTTCTTAAGTTGAACTTTCTGGTTAGATCTCTTATTCGATTTTTACCTGTGCATTAGAAGAGTACTTATTGTATGCTTGTTTGTTTGGGATAGAGTACCCGAAGTGCGCCGATTGCTACTTCGAATCGCTAGGTTTCACGGATCATCAGCAAGGCAAGTAACACTTTGATCATACTTCCAATTACCCAATTTTATTGCATTATATCGATCCTCACACATTGCATGATTAGGATCTAATTAAATTTTGGGTTTGGTAAGTAGTTGAGGTAGTGCCTATTACCTGTTATTATCAAACCTTTGGGAGTTACCTCTATGTTTCCTCATTATGCCATGCTATGCTAGTAGACGTGGATTGGGTGAGTGAAATCCATGACAGATGTGAGATTGTTAAATTAAAGGTTTGTCTAAGGTGGCAACTTTAACACACATCTGGGTGGACTGAGGCACCTAGGTATTCCAGCTATTGCCTGTTTTTTTATGGACCGCCACCCAGGCTCAAAGGGATCATGAAATTATTCATACTAGAAACTTCCGTGTGCAGCCACAAGCTACTATGGGCTCTAGCATAGTTGACTAAGTCGTGCGAACTCTTACAGTGGTAGACTAGCAGATGTAGGGGATGTAGGTTGGTACGGTCTACCCGTTCGTAAGGTGCTAGCGCTTCTGAAAGACTATGTCTCGGTCATCCGTTTCTCAAACTCCATGTAGTGCGAGAAATCCAACGAAGGAGATCGAGTCTTGTGGGTAAAAGTGTGCAAACCTCTGTACAGTGTATAAACTAATCATGGTTAGCTGTGTCCCCGGTTATGGACATCTTGAGTATCTAGTACGTGGATTATCATGTGAATCTCATCATGTTACTCTAAAATTAATTTTATTGGGTTTTGTTTAATGATGATGCTTAATTGGGATTGAGAATGCTGTCAACCATTCTCAATGTTTAACAACCACCATGATAGTTAAATAAATTCTATTCCTTTGAAGTAGGGAAAAATTGGCTTTCCAGAAAACTGTAACCATAGAGCTTTCCACCAGCCAAATATGCATGTAGTATAGCCTTATTCTTTCATTGCTCTCTATGTGTTACATTGCCAGCATATTCCATGTGCTGACCCGTTTCGGGCTGCAACGTTAATGTTGTAGACTTTTCAGACGACGAGTAAGGTGCTTTTAGGTCGTGGTTCTATACTCAGTGATGTCGTTGGAGTTGATGGACTCACTTATCTTCCAAGCCATATTTATTGTAATAAGTTCTCTTTTGAGACTCTCGATGTAATAAGTGTGTGATTGCTACTCTGTTATAAATCCTTCAAGTACTGTGTGGTGTCAGCATTACTGATCCAGGGATGACACCTGAGCACAGATATTGGACCGTTTGAGGTTTGCTCGCTACATTACTTTTGTTCATGAGGTCATGGGAAAAGTCACGTTGCAAGTAATCATGTGAACTCGATATGAGCTTGATATTTTGATGATATGTATGTTGTGATTCCCTTAGTGGTATCATGTGAAAATCGACTACATGGCACTTCACCATACTTGGCCCAAAGGGAATGAATTGTGGGGCAGTTATTAGATGATGGGTTGCTAGAGTGATAGAAGCTTAAACCCTAGTTTATGCGCTACTTCGTAAGGGGCTGATTTGGATCCAAAAGTTTAATGCTATGGTTGGATTTTATCTTAATACTTTTATCGTAGTTGCGGATACTTGCAAGGTGGTTAATCATAAGTAGGAGGTTTGTTCAAGGAATAACAAGACCTAAGCACCAGTCCACTCACATATCAAATTATCAATGTAGCGAACATGAATCAAATCAACATGATGAAAGTGACTAGATGAAATTCCCGTGTACCCTCGGGAACGCTCTGCTTATTATAAGAAACTGTTTTGGCATGTCCTTTGCCACAAGATGATTAGGCTACCTTGCTGCACTTTATTTACTGTTGTCGTTACTTGCTCGTTACAAATTACCTTGCTATCAAACTACTCGTTACCGACAATTTTAGTGCTTGTAGAAATTACCTTGCTGAAAACCACTTGTCATTTCCTTCTGCTCCTCATTGGGTTTGACACTCTTACTTATCAAAAGAATTACAATTGATCCCCTATACTTATGGGTCATCAAGGCTCTTTTCTGGCACGATTTTTGGGGAGTGAAGCGCTCTTGGTAAGGAAAAATTATTATTACGTGCTAAAATTTATTGCCACTTATTACTATGGAGAACCATCCTATGAGGGGTTTGTTTGGGGTACCTTCACCTCGACCAGAACCACAATTAGTTACCCCTCGACCTACTGCACCTACTGAAAATATTGGCTATGAAATTCTTTCGGGTATGATAGAATAACAGCTAGCTAATCCTTATGCAGGAGCTGGAACTGAACATCCTGATATGCACTTGATATATGTGGATGAAATTTGTGGATTACTTAAGCTTGCAGGTTTATCCGGAGATGAAACTAAGAAGAAGGTTTTCCATTTATCTTTGAAGGTAAAAGCATTGAAATGGTATAGGCTATGCGATGATATTGGATCTTGGAATTAGAATCGATTGAAATTGGAGTTTCACCAAAACAATTATCCTATGCATCTAGTTCATCGTGATCGGAATTACATATATAATTTTTCGCCTCGTGAAGGAGAAAGTACCGATATAGCTTGGGGGAGGCTTAAGTCAATGTTATATGCATGCCCCAATCATGAGCTCTCGAGAGAAATTATCATTCAGAACTTTTATGCTTGACTTTCTCGTGATGATCAATCCACATGCTTGATACTTCTTGTATTGGTTCTTTTATGAAGAGGACTATTTAATTCAGGTGGGATATTTTAGAAAGAATTAAAAGCAACTCTAAAGATTGGAAACCCGACGAAGGTAAAGACTCAGGTATTAAGCTTGAATTTGATTGTGTTAAATCTTTTATGAATATCAATGCATTTCAAAAGTTTGGCACTAAATATGGACTTGACTCTGAGGTAGTAGCATCTCTTTGTGAATCTTTTTCTACTCATGTTGATCTCCCTAAGGGGAAGTGGTTTAAATATCATCCCCATATTAAAGAAGAAATTAAAGAACTGGTCATAGTTAAAGATGAAACTATTATTTACAATGTTGATCCAGTTGTGCCTACTACTTATATCAAAAAACCACCTTTCCCTGTTAGGATAACGGAACATGCTAAGGTTTCAAGTGTGGTTCGCAAATATAATATTAGAGAACCAAAACCTGTTGTGCAAATCAAAGTAGAACCTAGTGTTGCTATGGTTAAAGATCTCCTGGTAGAAAACATAGATGGGCATGTTATTTATTTCTATGATGAAGCTGCTAGAATTGCCAAACCTGATGAAAAAGATAAAGATAGACCCGTTGTTGGCATGCCCGTTGTCTTAGTCAAAATAGGAGATCATTGTTATCGTGGTTTATGTGATTTAGGTGCTAGTGTGAGTGCTATTCCTTTTACCTTATACCAAGAAATTATGAATGACATAGCACCCGCTAAAATAGAAGTCATAGATGTTACTATTAAACTTGCTAATAGAGACACCATCACACCACTTGGGATTGTTAGAGATGTTGAAGTCTTTGTGGCAAAATAAAATATCATACTGATTTTCTTGACATTTGTCCCATTATCTTTGGTAGACATTTCTTTAACACTGTCAATGCCTCTATAGATTGTCATAAACAAACTGTCGGTGTTAGCTTTGGCAATGAGTCTCATGAATTTAATTTCTCTAAGTTTAATAGACAATCTCATAAGAAAGAATTACCTAGTAAGGATGAAATAATTGGTCTTGCTTCTATTGCCATGCCTCCTAGTGATCCACTAGAAAATTATTTGCTAGACCATGAAAATGAGAAATGACACAATTTGTGTATGCATGAAAGAAATGAAATTGACAAGATCTTCTTTGAACAATTACCTCTACGTAAACACAATTTGCCTATTGAAACTCTAGGAGGTCCTCCTCCACCTAAAGGTGATCCTGTGTGTGAATTAAAACAATTGCCTGACACTTTGAAATATGCTTATCTTCATGAGAAAAAGATATATCCTGCTATTATTAGTGCTAACCTTTCAGAACATGAAGAAGAAAGATTGTTGAAAATTCTGAAGAAGCACCGGGCTGCTATTGCATATACTCTTGATGATCTTAAGGGCATTAGTCCCACTCCCTGTTGGCACAAGATTAATATGGAACCTGATGCTAAACCCATTGTTGATCATCAACAATGTTTGAATCCTAAAATGAAAGAAGAGGTAAGAACTGAAATACTAAAACTTTTGGAAGCGGGTATAATCTATCCCATAGATGATTGTAGATGGGTAAGTCCTGTTCATTGTGTCCCTAAGAAGGGAGCTATTACTGTTGTCCTAATGATAAAAATGAACTTATTCCACAAAGAATTGTTACTGGCTATAGAATGGTAATCGATTTTAGAAAATTCAATAAAGCAACTAGAAAAGATCATTTACCCTTTGCCTTTTATTGATCAAATGCTAGAAAGACTATCTAAGCACACACACTTTTGCTTTCTTGATGGATATTCTAGATTTTCTGAAATGCCTGTTTCACAACCTGATGAAGAGAAAACCACCTTGGCATGTCCTTCTGGAACTTATGCTTATAGATGTATGCCTTTTGGTTTATGTAATGCACTCGCTACCTTTCAAAGATGTATGACTGCCATGTTGGGAACCAGCCATTGGAGTTCATCGTCCAGCTGCGCGGACCTCCGTGTAGTCGTCTTAGGCTCCCAACTCCTTTCGCAAGAGTGATGCAGGAAGAACAACCGCCCAGACTGAGGCTGCACATGAGGGGCTGCTGTAATAGCAGCATGCGGGTGAACGTAGAGTTCCCGGCTCCTTATGTCATGCTCCTCTAGCGTGGCTGGAAAACCTTCGATCGTGACCATAGCCTAGTGGGGGGCACGTTCTCCATTTCAAGCTAATGGAGGCTAATATGCTCTCCATCAAGGTCTTCAGGTGCTTGGGTGCTCGCTTAGGTTGCTGCATGAAGAGCTCAACCGACGATGAAAGCTCCTCCTCGAGTGAAAATGATGAGGAGGACAGTATCGGAGAACATGACGGTGTCGAGTGGGAGGAAGGCGACTCTAACTCTAGCTGAGCGTCGGAGGCACCTTCACCATCAACAGGGGGTAGCGGCACCACCATCTGCACCTGGGTCTTCTCCCCGGCAAGGCGATTTGCTGGGGTGTTGGGTGTGGATGCCTCCGCCTCCTCTAGCACCCTTCCAGCTAGACCACGGCAGGCTTCCCTGTGGACTCCTGCTTCGTCTTTCCTACCGGTGTCCATGATGTCGCGTCCTGCTGGCCCTGGTGGCGGTGAACAGGGCATCGCCTAGCCGCTCTCTCCGTCCCCTGCCTTCGTCTGTGCACTCCCGATCTTGTCAGGCTGCGTCCCGGAGGCCCTGATAGGGTTAGGCTAGGCTTCTTCCTAGGCGCTCCTTTTGCCCTCTTTGCCTCTCCCTATAGCCCCTAGGAGGAGAGAGACAAGAAAGGGATTATAGGGCACTTATATTTTTTCAATCTAAAATGTGTAGGACCTTGCCAATCTTTAGTCTTGAATATGTAATCTTTTTCATCTATTTCTCTACTCTACAAGGTTTGTACTTCTTTATCTGCATATTAATGAAAAAAGACATGATCGCTGGGTACTTGTGCATGTATCTTATCCATGCAGAGGAGTGACTCCTTTATACTTTTAAGTAAACAAGGTTCTCCGGCAAGCTATCTTGCCGGCCCCTTCCGTTGTTGCCGCAAGGCTTGGCCTGGTAGGCTCATGATCGTGGAAGGGGACCGGCTCCTTATCAAACCTTCTCTGTCAAATGTCACTGTGACCAGCCTGATCGAACTACTCTTCTAATCAAAGTATGGGAGCACAAATGTTTTGAAGGTGACAAGGTTTGTCTATGCACAAGTTTTTCCTTTAAAGAGACATGTTATGGATATTTCAAAGAAAACTTATTTGTCTAGCTTGTCGGGGATCGATATGTCAGCTTGTTTCCGTTCCTCCTTTGCGTGACCATTTCCACGGTAGGGGCCCTGTAATTAGTACAGAGGGAAAACAATACAGGATATGATCTCTTCTAAGCAATCATGGGAAATTTATGCTAACTAAATATGCATGCAAGTTTTTAGGGTGCCAGCGCTTCGTTTTATTATCTGTGCTTAGGGTCTGTGCCTGGCTTTGTACAAAGGGTTGCATGCGCATCGGCAAGTCTTGTACAAAAGGGTGGTTGCCGGGGCTGGGCCCGGCATCCGCGCCTTACGAGTAGAACTTGCGAAGATGCTCAATATTCCATGATTTCTTCTTTTTATGCCATCTTCGGTCTCCATACGGACCGCGCGAGGTCTGATGACTCGTGCTACCTGGTAAGGGCCTTCCCACTTCGGCAGCAACTTGTTGGAACCCTTGGTAGACTTAACATGCTTAAGGACAAGGTCACCTTCTTCAAGGCTCCAAGCATGGACCCTGCGGCTATGATAGCGGCGCAAGGCTTGCTGGTAGCATGCGCCACGCACAGCAGCCCAGAGACGATCTTCCTCAAGGAGCACTGCATCATCATGCTGGTGTTGCTCTTGCTCTACTTCGTCGTAGGCAAATACTCGAGGTGACCCATATATGAGTTCTATGGGGAGCACTGATTCTGCCCCATACACTAGGGAGAAGGGAGTTTGGCTCGTAGCTCGATTTGGTGTCATATAGAGGGACCAAAGAACCTCCGGCAGCTCGTCGATCTAGCGTCTGCCACACTTTTGCAACTTATCAAAAGTCCTTGTCTTGAGCCCATGCAGCACTTGAGCGTTCATCGTCTTAGCTTTTCTGTTGCTCCTGGGATGAGCAATAGAAGTGAACGGAACCTTGCTTCCGAGGGTTTGAACATATCGCATGAAGGCACGGCTTGTGAACTGGGTGCTATTGTGAGTGATTACTCTGGCGGGTACTCCAAAACGGCACACCAATCCTTTCAAGAACTTGATAGCTGATTGTGCGGTTACCTTCCTCGCAGGCTCCACTTCTGGCCACTTTGTAAACTTGTCGATTGCATACAAGAATTCAAAGCCGTCGGTAGCAAGGGGGAAGGGGCCCAAGATGTCGAGCCCACATATCGAAAATGGCCAGGATAAATGGATCGTCTAGAGAGTCTGGGCTAGTTGATGGATGTTCTTGGAGTGGAATTGGCAGGCTTCACATGTGGTGACTAGCTCAATTGCATCCTGGAGGGTCATGGGCCAGTAGAAACCTTGCCGGAAAGCTTTTCCATCCAAGACTCTTGATCCAATATGCGAGCCACACACGCCTTTGTATATTTCTGCCAATTGTTCCTTCCCCTATTCACTACAAAAAAATACACTTCTGTGATGATACGTGTTTGTCACAGTAGGTCACGTTTTCTGTCATGCATGTACATCCATGATGATTTTATGACAGAATCAAGATAGTCATACATGTGCTGTCGTAGAAGTGTTCCATGACAATACCAAAATTAACATCACGGAACTATGCACTTCCATGACGATAAATCACGCGTCATGGAAGTGCTTTCGTCAAGGGTAAGTGACACATGGCATCCACCATAACAGGTCGCTGTTAGGTTATCAAGTCTGGTTTTGGATCCGATAACCCATTAACAGAAACGACCAATGGCGATTTTCCATGTGTAAAATTCTCATTGGCTGGAGGAAACATGTGTCAGCTCGTCATTGGTTCAGATAAGCGCCTATAATATGTTGACATGTGCGACGGGCCGACGGCCCAACACTGGCCCATTTAGCTTACAAAGGCTGACTAGTTTGACTTGGTCAAAAGGTAGGGGGCCGGCCCATGAAAATCCTGTTAATGGTATGTTCGCATATAGACCATTTTACGGCTCGGTAACTCATGGCCCGTTATGGTGTTCCCGAAACCGGCCCAACAATGTCATGTGTGTCGTCCAGTATAATACCAACCCGTCTCATTTTCGGCCCATGTATAGACGTCTTTCAGCCCATACTAGGCCTTTCGTATCTTTGGGCCCTTTAATGGGCCGACGATTGGAGGTTTCCATAACATTGCACACGACGCGCGGGAAAACTGGAAACTGGCCCAGACTCAAGATTAATGAAGAAGCAAAGAAGATCTCAAGGGGGCAGCCACTTCCATGCCCCTGCCTGTGCACTTATTAGGGCCTACCCCGACGACTCCCAGAAGCGCGTTCGGGACAGACCTGGGGGCTTCTTTTGGTGAAACAACCCGTGGGTCTATTTCCCAGACTGTGCACAGGCACAAGAACAAGACTATAGCGTCGAGATCATATTGGAGCGCGAGGGACCAGCCCTTTGAAGGAACCAACATGTGAATCAAGAAGATCAAGACTAGCCAGAGAAGCAGGACATTGTTAAGGGAAAAGCCTCCCTTGCCGGGCAGGCAAGCCCAGCAAGGACGGGGTTCCCCCGGAAGCAAGCATTCGAGGCATCCTGGCAGGCCTGCCGGGGCTTACGGAGGCAGAACCACTCCGCCGCACCACCTCATCACGACCCAAGTCGTCAATCAGTATGGTGTCAAGCTCGAAGGTGACTAAGTGGCTGTTATTCGCCACATGGTAGCCACTTTATACAGAAAATGTCTCCAAGCAACACCCTTCCTGCGATGTGTCGAGAGAGCAGGTGCGAAGCTGGCAAAATAGCCTGGCAGAGCCTGCCGGGCAAGCTAAGATGTGACATTGAGAGGCGCATTTAATGCACACTGTCAGCCTGCAGAGTTAGGTATGATAGCACTGTTTGCTATCTAGTCAGTGCATAATGACTGATTTGCCACTGTGGTGACCCCTTCTATCTATAAAAGGAGGCCCAAGGCAACCGTAGAAGGGGTTAGAGGATTCATACCTCCACACACTCATGCGCGCGTAACTCGCCCCACGGCGACCCTGCTGGGCAAGCATGTTGCCCTCACCACCATTTTTCCACAATCAATCGACCAAAGCAGGAGTAGGGTTTTACGCCTCATGACGGCCCAAACCTGGGTAAAACTGCCCGTCTGATCTCTATCATGTTGTTCCATGCTTTTCCGCTCTTTGTGCAACGTGCCATCCCCCTGCCAAACCAAAAAGGGACTATTGGTCCCATAGGTGGCCGTGGTTTCCCACGACACCTCTCCATAGCTGGGAACATACAATCTGTGTAACCATACTCATTGAATCAAAGCAAGCCTCAAGGCACGAGACATATGGCTTTTACCTCCACCGAGAGGGGCCTGAACTCGTTAAACACCGAGTGTCACACCTACGTCGTAGCTAGTCTCTACCCCTCATTCGTACCCCTAGTACTCATTTTCAGGATCATAACCCCAAAAGGACATCCAGCATCCGGGTCCACGTGTCATGCAGGAAAACAGAGATAAGTAAAAGTGAGACTCAGGAACGGTCATACACGTAGGGGAGTACGTGCAGGGGTCGCGGTAATATGACTATATGAGTAGTCAAATCACACAGTAAGTTGGTCGGACGGCAACCATCATTTCACTCTTCAATGACACGTACACAATATAAAAAAGGTTGATATCAGGAGAAAAAGAAAACCGCTCCACTATATATACACTAACAGGAGCCTAAGCTACAAGCCTGCTTGCTTGGGTTGCTCTCTTCTCACCCTCTCGCATAGAACAACGGTGGCCACACCGCTGGTCACATATCCAGCCTGATCCCGCCAGCGAGGGAAGGGGGGATGTTCTGCATAGACGCGGTCAGTAGCAGCGAGGGAGAAAACCCACTGTCAATGCGTCCCGATCAGGGGTCCCCACAGTATGGGCTGATGCTGCCTCCCACCATCCTTCTAGCTACACCCTGACGTCCTAGGTAGCACAACTTCCTTTTGGAGCTGGCTTGCTCCATTGTCGCAGCTCCCCCATGTAGCTCCATCTCCATGTGGATCTTTCTCTACTTTTGCTGGCTTCTATTTGTGATGAGTTTATGTCAGATGAACTAGTGCCACTACTATTATACTAATCACACTTCTTCAATATCTTTGCCAGCAGGGATGCTCAGCTCGATTTTAGTGGAACTACACAACAGCATTGTATGATCCGAGGGTGCCAGGCTTCTTTCCTTCGACGGGTCCTACCTAGCCAAGAAATTAAATCTTGTTTAGGGTTCAAGGCCTAGAGACTGCATCAATAGTTTTTTTGTACACACTCTCACAACTTTTGTCTTTAGTTGTGAAGTAAAAATTGTCTAAGATCTGTGAATCATTGAGATGCATCAGCATGCGTGTTATTTTTCCTTTGTATTTGATGGAATGTTGTAACGGGGCAACCTTGGAGTCAGGATACATACATGAAACAAAATCTGAAAGCTTCATACTCCCTCCGGTCCTTTTTTGTATGCGTATAAGGCTACTCATAGTGGGGAGTATCATATACTAATATCATGCATATGATACTAGTGTATGATACTATCTTCATAGTGCATAGTATCATAGAGTAGTATTATAGATGATCATATTTATTACCATGCATGACATAAACTATCATAACATTTAACACAATACAGTATCTACCTATGTTACTCTAACCCTCCCTTTCTTCTTTAATTTTCTGCCACATTAGCGTGTTTGCTATTCCCAAATGCATGATAACGGCTAAGAGCAAGTACAATAGTGGGGTATAAGCCTGCTTACATGGCACTTTTACCCATGTGGATGAGAGAGACGAGAAAAAAGTGAAGGAGTGGGCTCGCATGCAAGAGCCCACCTCTACGCGTGCTCCTGGGTAAAAGCATTTAATGGGAGGAAAGACATAGAGAGAAGGTTGAAAAAAGTTATGAACTTATAGCTAGCTCTATTTTATGAGTTGTTAATAATGCTAATTTGAGATGACATGGCACGTTCATATAGCCAACAACTGGCTATACTATTAACCATGCTCTAAGACACCACCACTATGGCTAGCCTAAGAAAATCTCACTTTTCCACAATTGTCTGCGCCTTAGCATATTTGTGCTGCTCTTTCCAATAGTACTACCGCACGCGCAACCACAATAATTCCCATGTCTCTCCCATATTCCTCGTCCCTTCCTTAGAGTAAGTATAATAAGGTGACGTAGGCGGGTTGCAAACCTTTAAATATTGTATCTTTGCTAAGTTGGATGAGAGAGAAGAGGAGAGAGAAGAGAAGCGGGTTGTAGATTTACAGCCGGTTGTAGCACGGGCTGTAAGAAGCTACTACCTGCATAATACGAATCCAAGGATATAATTTTTGTTAACATGCACTAACAATTTGTCAGTTAATTCTTTGGTAAAAAATTATCATAAATTACATAGGGGACTAATAAAACAGGACGTAGTTAGTATGTGAGAGTGTATGGTGGGTCATGTGGTAAAATGTAGTACTTTCTTGTAGCCCATTACTATATATGTTGACTATTAGATTGGCCACTACGAAAAATACATTTTGCATCTATACAAGGCCACTAACAATTAATCGAGGCAATAGTACTTTCTTGTATAAGGGAATGGAGGGAGTAGAACTTTCTTGTAGCCCATTACTATACATGTTGACTATTACATTGGCTATAGATGACATGGCAACATGTTATCCATCAACCGGCTATATTATTAACCATGCTTAAGGCATGCTTGCACACACACACACACACACACACACAGAGAGAGTCGCATCGCATGCATGCAAAACTAGAGAGAGAGAGAGAGAGAGCTACATGCAGATAGATCTAGTGAGCCTGCATCCAGAGAGATGGAGAGAGGAGTAATTGTTCGCGAGAATTGAGTACTTTGCATGTGCATAACTACCCAGCATTTCCTCCATAGCAAATCCGGGGGAAAAATAGTCTATACACTTTGGTGTATAGTAATTTTTTCTTTGCCTGTAGGCTGCTACGTAGTACTACTATACCACAGTGTGTTTGTTAAACGCAAAGAAAAAAGGACCAGAGGTGTCGCATGATGTCCAAGGAATATGGTGATAGTGGGAGGTGGGCCATGTAGTCACTGGGGTGCCGCGTTTCGTACTCCTCCGGTGTAAGAGTGGAGAAAGTAGTTTTATCACAGAATAAATAAATAAATAAGAGTGCAGGTGCTCTATGATGCTCTACCACCACAGTAATAGTGACCAATGAATAGTCAAATCATGTAGACCCGGCAGTTAGTTGGATGGAAGAAGCAAACCATCACTCTTCGTTGAATCCGCTTCCCCCTCATGTAGTACAGTGTTCTTTTGGAAACCAGAGTTTCATTTCATTGGATCACGCCATCGAGCAAAACCAATGTTTAAATCATACTTATCGCGTTCGTGTCTCACCCTTCTCCACCCCACACGATTGCTCGGCATGCCACTCACCGCAAACTGAGTATACACAAACTTTCCCGCCTGCTTGTCGATGGATGGCAGCATGGAGTACTAGCACTACTGGAAGAGATAGACGAGGAGGGGGAGGACAACTAGTTGTAGCATAGACTCCCAAGAACTTTTTTACATGCATGTTGTGGCCGGTCGTGGTGATGTTTGAAAGTGGAACGGTCTTGTGCACCGGAAAGCGGCGCATGCGGTGCTCTCTCGGCCAGCATGCCGCTTCAATGCTGGCGCAGTGAGAGGTCACGTCCACTCTGGCCGGGCATGAATGTGGCACTAACCATTTTGGGTAGGAAGCACGCAGGGGGTGATGAAGAGGGTTTGGGTTGGCCAGGGCAGTCAGGAGTGGGCGTGGCAGTGGTCCGGATGGCTGCAAATGAGAGGTGATGGTTGTATGTAAATATTGCTACGTAATTAATAAAGTAAATAATGTGCCAGTTGGACAAATATGATTGGAGATGGAGATGGAGATGGAGATGAAAGTAAGAATTTTACGTAAACATGGATATGCATGTCTATGTGTGTGTGCGTGCACACACACATAGTGCCGACTCTCGCGGCTACTCATACACATCATCAATGTCTTGTTCTCCCTACACACACACAAACTTAGTACCGCCTCATTTTGTTCCTAGGATAGGAATATCATAGGAGTGGGAGACAATATGAAGTGAGATAAATGGGGTACTATGTACAAGAATTAAGCGATGTATATGGATGTTAGGGATCGGCGGGAGTACCATTTCTGTTAGGGATCGGCGGGAGTACATGTTTAACAAATGTATTGTTCAGATAATGTCTCTGTTATTATATATCAGTTACGGTGTTTTACAAATGGTATTATCCTACTTTGTAGTTCTTTCTACATGTTTAACCAAGGTATTGTTAAGATAATGTCTCTATTAATATGAATCAGTTACACTGTTTTAGGAATGGTACCTTTTTGCTTTGTCGTTCTTTATACATGTTGAACCAAGGTATTGTTAAGATAATGTCTCCATTAATAAGTATGAATAACACTGTAGGAGAATTGCTACTTTCCTACTTTGTTTCCCATTAAGATAAGGTAGATGTTTTTTTCTTCTACACGTATAAGTCATCAACCGTTATTTCTCAGTAATTGTTTACTTTATACCTATTTGTGCATACAGGGATATCAAAACTTCTGCTCGGTTCTATTTTGACTTTGATTTTAGTTGAACTGCACAAAAGGAGCCAATGTGTTTAAGGCAAATTGTCGCATTATTGGGCCGAGTTAATCTTTCCACTTTGTAGAAAGAAGCAGTCACTGTTTGCGCTACATTACACAAGGGATGATCGAGAAGCTTTAGAGTATTAGTAGATGCTAGTGACATGACTAGTCTGCAGAGACCAAGGGAAACTCACCAACATGTGGAGTGCAAAATTCACTCCACAAGGAAAGGTATGACCAAGTCAGTGGCCGACGCAGTTGTAACAAATGAGGTCGGTATCGGCCTTCATCCACATGATCGTGCTTTGTTATGTTGTGCTACATATATTGTTGTATCATTTTGAATAAATGTTTAATTGAACCTATTATATTGTTATATTTTCCTGTTAAGATAATGAAGATGATTATATGTGTGATCATATGTTTAATCAACTAGTACCACTATTATATTCATCACACTTTTCTGTATTTATGCAGACAGGGATGCTCAGCTTGATTTCAGTGGAACTGCAAAAAATGTTTAGATGGTTCGTGTCCTCCATAATACTTCATCATGCACAAGACATCGAATGGTTCTCTAATCATTCGATGTCACCTTGAGCCACCAGAATATCTACTTGAATGGATCTACCAATATCTTCAAGGCCTTGCAACATATAAATACAAAATCCACCATGCTACGCAAGACATTGTTTGATTTCAGTGGAACTGCACACAAAGATAAGCAAGTTAATCCGGCTCCATGTGCCATTTCAATGTGCAAACTGATCACAAGCCCTGCCCATTCAACAATCATAGGCATTACATATTTTGAATGGGAAAAGCTTGTTAAAGTTTAATCATTGATGTTAGCAAGAAGAAAATCATTTGATATTTTGGAATTGGAAAACCTTGTCAAATTTTGCTCATTGATGTTAGTCAGAAGACATGGATTTGATATTTTGTAAAGGGGCGCTCTTTGCCGTGAGCAGCATCGATCTTTTTTCCTATTCATGTGTTCAATTCATAAGTAAATATTGACTCTGATGAGATGCATAATCATGAATGTTGAATTATGTAAGGTATTTTAAGAGTTTGTTCTGAATATTGTCTATGAAATACCAGGCCTTGTGATTTTGATTGCAAACTTGAGCTTGGAATGTATTGGCATGCGGCATAACGAGCTATTCACCGTGCCTCCTGAGAATAATGCTTCGTATTGTTTTTGCATGTTGATCTAATGCTAGTGATTTGCTTGTTAAGAAGATCATCCTCTTCTGTTGTTTCTCGGCTTAAGAAGTTCATCGTCTTATGTTTCATTCATAGCCTATACGACAACTCGGGTAGGCCAGACGTGAAACCATATGATCTTCCGACCAACTCATCATCTTACCGTTTCATGCCGGCTTAGTCTCTCGAAGGTGCTCATAGGGGTCCGATGATCCTGGCTTCCTGAATGAGCAGCAGGCGCTGTATCAGACCATCCATAGGGCCCATGAGGCCCTCTCCGTCATCCTTTGAGTTGTTGCGCTTGCCGTGGTGCCATCGTCTCGTGTTGTCAACATGGTCAACGAACATGAGGAATCAGGAGATGAGTTTACTTGGAGAGGGTGACAGTAGGGACCCACCAGGGCCATAGTTGTACATACGCAAGTGCCTCCTTATTATATACAATTATATTTTTTTGCTTCCTCCTGGTTTCCTGACATCACGATCCCACACCATTGTCAAACTATATAGTCAATAAACGAGAGAATTGCACAAGGAGCGGCCGACAGCTGGGAGCCAGTAGCTCGAGCAGTATTTGTTTTTTGAGGTGTGAGTAGAGTTTTTATTGAGCGATCTTTTTGTTGTTATTCAGAGGAGCAGGGTATCAACTGGTCTAGCTGTGGCCCGTCTAGCCCAGGCATTATTTTATGTCGACCAAATATCCAGCCCGGATATTAATTTTTCAAGGTGAAACTGGCTAGCCCCAGCTATATTTTTTTGCGGAATACCCAACCCAGGTCGACTTGATATTCTCCGCACCGAACAGGTAATTATAAAATGGGATTTAAAAAACAATAAATGGGTTGTAAATATAAAAACACGCCGAACAGGTGATTAGTTTCAAAATTACTATTTTTGGATTTTAAAATTTTAATTTCATTACTTGTTGCACGCGCAAAATTTCGTTGGATTTTTACCTAATACAAATTTATTTTGAAATTATATTTAATCTGACTTGAAATTTCGGGATAAAAAATATTACGGATCCCCTCAAAATGTGGGAAGTTTTGTTGTTTTTTTTAGCAATTGGTTGAAATTATTAACCGTTGTCCTAGCTAGAAAATGGGTTGTAATTTTAACGAACAGCAAATGGGCTGCAGTAAATTCCATTAGAATTCAAAAATGGGTTGTACATTATAACAAATCGCAAATGGGCTATATGTTCTCTGCCATAGATGTGATAGTCACTTGTGGGCCTACTAAGTTGACGCGTACGGAAGGCTTTGTCAACTTATAGTCAACACACGATTCTAGTAGCAGTGTCGTCGGATGTCCATCCAATGGTTGTGCTGCTTCTTCAATCTCGGATATGCAAGCTTTAGCCACCCAAACCACCGCCGGTGGTACCGCGTGCTACCACCTCCCGTGGCTGGCTGTGCTATCGCGCAAGACTCACTGGCCCACCCTACTCCCATCGCCGTCCAGGCCATTCCTCTACTCACAAACATGATGATGCAATGCACATGATGACATGACAAGATGCAACACGCAAACGAAAGACATGGCAACGACGGCGAAAAACTGGAAGACACCTAGCGCAACGGTCTCAGGGCGTCACAACACTCCACCACTACGAGAGGATCTCGTCCCGAGATCTAGGATGGCACCAGAGGGAAACGGAAGAGGAAGAGAATAGGTAAAACAAAGTTGCTTCTTGAACAAACGAATGAAACCAAAAACCTTGAGAGGAAAAATATTTTGAGAAAAGAATATAACGAAGATGAACGAGATTGCGAACATTCTGTTAGAAAAGAGGAACAAGGAACATTACGAGAAACTTGTAGGTTGAAAGACAAAAGAAAAGGGGTGCAGCGGATAAGACGTACATGCAAGCACTCCGGTAGAAACGAGATGTACAAGGAACGATAAAGAATCAATTACGAAAACACTCCGGTTAAAACAAGATAGAGAAGGAATAAGAATGATATAATTTGGGCAGCACTCCGACTGTAAATGAAAGGAATTGAACATGAACTTGGGAAGATTGGATGATACTTGACGAAATCACCAATACATCGCCTCCAGAACTACTGAAAGAATGGCACAAAGGGTAAGAAAGATTTCAACAGCACTCCGGAACAATTGAATAACAAGAGGTGGATTATTAAGAAGTGCGCCGGCATGAGAAAAAATTTAAAACGAGGAAAGTAATATGATCAACAAAGCTTGAATTGAATGAACTGGAGAAGAAAAAGAACGAATAATGATAACTTGAAGTTTTGTTAGTATCTTCATGAAGAATCACCGGATAAGAACATTGAAGGAAAAGAATGAAGAGAGTTAGCATGAATAAAATGGATACTTGATTAAGACCTCTGATTACTCGAAGGAAAAAGGGTGGGAGGGCGGGAAAAACAAAGACAACTTGGGACGAATGAAACAAACACCGTTGAGAAAACTTTGAGTTGATCTTACAGATGGGAAAAATGATAGGATCATCTTGAAGAGAATCACACCGGCTGGAAAGAATTGACATGACAACCTCGATGATCAAGAAGGATAGGTATTCACATAGCAATATGAGAACACCACTTAGAAAAGGTATGGAATCCACATCTGACTTCGATGCAACTCGAATACCACAACACAAAAAAACAAGGATTTGGCTTGCAGGATAAGCCGGAACAAACATACAATAGATCCCATATCGTATCATGTGTCCGTTGGAAAGATATCCTACGAGCTACTTGAATTCCCACTTATAAACTCCCGAAACTTTCTGGTTATGCAATCAGGTGCTAGGGATACAGGGGAAGCTTAATATCTCACCCGAAACTAACAAATCCTACATCCAACTGTATCCATCCTTCAACACATAACCAAGAAACCTTCGGAAATCGTGTACCTCAACCTTCGAAAAGCATCCGTTATACAAGTTATGGCAATACACCCGAACTCCCGCCCCAGTACTGGGTGGCGTCAAGGTTATCTCCCCAACAACTGCATAAAAGAGATTTTCGATGTCGGCGAACTCAGGTATTCCAGAACTGCAATGATGAATTGTGACGACAACACCTCGGAGCTCAATCCGGGACACTGCCACAACCCCTAAATGTCACGAGGCACCAAGAACAATGTTCTCGTCACAAAACCATCGGAATGATTCCAAGATACCCGCGTGATCCTAAAAAAATTCGTGAAATTTGAGGAGAGAAAAGTCAGAACTTCTACGTCAGGAGGCCTCACCAGAGCGACGAAGGGACTGAGGAGTAAAAAGAATCCTACTCTTCGATATATATAACCCTAAGACTCAAAACATTTTGTTCTAGACTCAACAGCGTCAGCGATTCGATCAAGCAGGGGGCTCCTAAGTTGGGTATGGCTCTAATTACCAACTTGTAACACCCACGATGTGGTTATATCTCCCACGTGTCGACTTAGAGGCCTAGCTGCATGGTAGATTTGTCGCAAGAAGGGTAATCTTCACACAATCCCATGTACTGAATAAGAAAGAGATAAAGAGTTGGCTTACAATCGCCACTTCACAGAAAACATAAATAAGTCATACAACATCCAGAATACAATCAAGGTCCGACTATGGAACCAAAATAGAAGAAGACAACCCCAAATGCTAGATCCCTGATTGTCCCAACTGGGCTCCACTACTGATCAGCAGGAAACGAAACAAAACAACGATCGAGATCTTCATCGAGCTCCCACTTGAGCTCGGTTGCGTCATCTGCACTGGTATCGTCAGCACCTGCAACTGTTTGGAAGTATCTGTGAGTCACGAGGACTCAGCAATCTCACACCCGCGAGATCAAGACTATTTAAGCTTATGGGTAGGAAACGGTAGTGAGGTGGAGCTGCAGCAAGCACTAGCATATATGGTGGCTAACATATGCAAATAAGAGCGAGAAGAGAAGCAACGCAGTGGTCGAGAAGCTAGAAATGATCAAGAAGTGATCCTGAAAGCTACTTACGTTCAAGCATAACACAAGAACCGTGTTCATTTCCCGGACTCCGCCGGAAAGAGACCATCACGGCTACACACGCGGTTGATGCATTTTAATTAAGTTAAGTGTCAAGTTCTCTACAACCAGACATTAACAAATTCCCATCCGCCCATAACCGCGGGCACGGCTTTCGAAAGTTCAAACCCTGCAGGGGTTTCCCAACTTAGCCCATCACAAGCTCTCATAGTCAACAAAGGATATTCCTTCTCCCAGGAAGACCCGATCAGACTCGGAATCCCGGTTACAAGACATTTCGACAATGGTAAAACAAGACCAGCAAAGCCGCCCGAATGTGCCGACAAATCCCAATAGGAGCTGCACATATCTCATTCTCAGGGCACACAGGATGGGCAAGACATCGGGTTGGCATAGACCCTGGTTGCCCAGGGGGCGCCGGACATCGCCCAGTTCAGACCAACACTTAGAGAAGCACTGGCCCGGGGGGGTTAAAATAAAGATGACCCTCGGGCTCGAGAAAACCCAAGGGAAGGTTATAGGTTGTTAGGAAAATGTAAAACCAAGGTTGGGCCTTGCTGGAGGAGTTTTATTCAAAGAGAACTGTCAAGGGGTTCCCATAAGACCCAACCGCGTAAGGAACGCAAAATCAAGGAACATAACACCGGTATGACGGAAACTAGGGTGGCAAGAGTGGAACAAAATAGCAGGCATAAGGCCAGGCCTTCCACCCTTTACCAAGTATATAGATGCATGAAAGTAAATAAGATATAATAATGATATCCCAACAATATCCATGTTCCAACATGGAACAAACTTCATCTTCACCTGCAACTAGTAACGCTATAAGAGGGGCCGAGCAAAAGCGGTAACATAGCCAAACAACGGTTTGCTAGGAAAGGATGGTTAGAGGCTTGACATGGCAAAATGGGAGGCATGATATAGCAAGTGGTACATATCGCGACATAGCAATAGAGCGAGCAACTAGCAAGCAAAGATAGAAGTGATTTCGAGGGTATGGTCATCTTGCCTGAGATCCCGCAAGGAAGAAGAACGAGTCCATGAAGAAGACAACCGAACGTAGTCGAACGAATCCTCACAACTCCGGAACGAAACCGAAGCTAACGAGATAAGGAACCCGGAAAGAAGCAAGCAACATAGTAAACAACCATCACATAAACATGGCACGATGCGCAACCAAGTATGATGCATGTCCGGTTTAATGAGGCATGGCATGGCAAAATGCACAAACAATCCTACAACTTAAGTGGAGCTCAATATGCAACTCGGTTGCATATTGACGAAACACCACGTGACTTATTTAGTTCTCTCTCGTTTAGGTACCCATCAATATTAAATGTTATTAAACTTGGCAAGAGGTGAAGCATATTAGAACTACCTATCTAGGCAAGTTTCAATGAGGCCGGAAACAACAAACAACAATTCCAGAAAAACCTCATATGCAATTTATGGATTTGGTACTGTTCTGTCCTAAACCATATTTTAGAGTTTTTAAACACGCAAGATGAATGCACCATGTTAAACTAGGCATTTTTCTACCCCATTTACATATAAAGTTTATTAAATTTGGAGCTACGGTTATTTAGTTACAAAAATAAATCATTTTAGCATGGCAATAGGCAAATTTAAACAAACAACATTTCAAACATTTATAACATAGATGAAAGTGGCATATTATTAAACCAGATGAAATTTTAAGCATTTTTCATATATAATGTTTTTTACATATGATGCATGGTTTGCGAGTTTTAATATGCACAGAGTTTAGGGACTTTTCTGTAAACTGCAGCCTCTTGATAAAAAGGAAAAATCGCTGAAAGGAAAAAAACAAAAGCGGGCCAAATCTAACTGGCCCAAAAGTGCATAGGAGAGGGGTGGGCGCGTCCTCACCCATGGGCCAAGCCCAGCTCGGTCGAGAGGCTGGCCGGGCGCTATTGTGGGCCAGCCGTGAGGTGAGGAGGCGCTGGTCCTGGACCACGGTCAACGCGAGCGGTGGGCCGAGGTCCACGCACGGGAGCCGTGCGTGTAATCGCACACACTCGCGCAAGTAGGCAGGAACGGCGGCCACCGGTGCCGGGGTGGCGCTCCGGCGGCGGGGCGGTCCGGCAGACGACGGGGATGGACGCGGGGCGGCGGATCCAGGCGGCGGCTCAACGGATCTGGCACGGGGACGGCGGGAATGAGCGCCGGCGACGTGGCGCGTGTTCCGGCGGACCTGCAGGATGACGGTGGCGACCCCATGCGGTGGCGGGGCTTCCTGAGAGAGAGAGAGAGAAATGATCATGAGAGGGGAAGAAGCGGGAGAGCCAGAGGGAGGAGGAGAGGAACAAGGCGGCAGCCACTCATCTCCGACGAGGTCAGATCTCCGACGAGGCTGACCCGGTAGGGTCACGAGGCAGGGACGGGGATCCGGATCGGGAGCTCCTCTCTTGATCTGGAGCTCGGGGCGCAGGGGCGGTGCAGTTTGGGCTTCGGAGCCCAGATCGGGGCCCATGCGGGCCTGGCGCAAACTCCACGGGCCGTGGTGGCTGGAGGGAAGCAGGGGGACAGGTGGCCGGCCCTGGTTGGCTAGAACGGCAGCGCTGGCAGCGGTTGGCAAGCGGCACAGTGCCAAGTGGCCGAGATGGGTTCGCTCGACGCTGAAAACGAGGAATGAGAGGGGGTTTTCCAAATCTGGTGGTCTAGGCCTTCCTTATATAGCAGGGAGGCTAGGGTTTGGGTCTAGGGGGTGATTTGGAGTCCTCTGATTGCGATCGGACGGTTTTGGATGCGTGGAGGATTAGGTTAGGCCTAGGTGGGGCTAGAGGGCTGTGCAGATGGGCTGGACTGGGAGGAAAGAGGATGAATGCAGCTCGGCGACTGTTTCTGGAGACCAAAAATGTCTGACGATAGACCAGCTATACTGCCGCTATAGTTATCCGTTGGGGCATCAGACGGACTCCGAATGCGATGAAACTTGGCAGACGGCCTACCTAGAACATAACAACACCGCATGCCAACTTTCAACCCATTCCAAGAACATTTTTCGGCCACTTATAAAATACTATTTCGGACGTGCCGCGGGCGCGTGCAAGTGTGTCTGGACTCTGAACGGACAACGGAGAGAACGAGGAGACCGTGACGGATGCAAGTTTCGAAAACATGATGATGCAATGCACATGATGACATGACAAGATGCAACATGCAAACGAAAGACATGGCAACGACGGCGAAAAACTGGAAGACACCTGGCGCAACGGTCTCGGGGCGTCACAACACTCCACCACTACGAGAGGATCTCGTCCCGAGATCTAGGATGGCACCGGAGGGAAATGGAAGAGGAGGAGAAGAGGTAAAACAAAGTTGCTTCTTGGAAAAACGAATGAAACCACAAACCTTGAGAGGAAAAGCGTTTTGAGAAAACAATATAACGAAGATGAACGAGATTGCGAACATTCTGTTAGAAAAGAGGAACAAGGAACATTACGAGAAACTTGTAGGTTGAAAGACAAAAGAAAAGGGGTGCAGTGGATAAGACGTACATGCAAGCACTCTGGTAGAAATGAGATGTACAAGGAACTATAAAGAATCAATTACGACAACACTCCGGTTAAAACAAGATTGAGAAGGAATAAGAATGATATAATTTGGGCAGCACTCCGACTGTAAATGAAAGGAATTGAACATGAACTTGGGAAGATTGGATGATACTTGACGAAATCACCAACACATCGCCTCCAGAACTACTGAATGAATGGCATAAAGGGTAAGAAAGATTTCAGACAGCACTCCGGAACAATTGAATAACGAGAGGTGGATTATTAAGAAGTGCGCCGGCATGAGAAAACATTTAAAACGAGGAAAGGAATATGATCAACAAAGCTTGAATTGAATCCACTTGAGAAGAAAAATAACGAATAATGATAACTTGAAGTTTCATTAGTATCTTCATGAAGAATCACCGGATAAGAACATTGAAGGAAAAGAATGAAGAGACTTAGCATGAATAAAATGGATGCTTGATTAAGACCTCTGATTCCTTGAAGGAAAAAGGGTGGGAGGGCGGGAAAAACAAAGACAACTTGGGACGAATGAAACAAACACCGTTGAGAAAACTTTGAGTTGATCTTACAGATGGGAAAAATGATAGGATCATCTTGAAGAGAATCACACCGGTTGGAAAGAATTGACATGACAACCTCGATAATCAAGAAGGATAGGTATTCACATAGAAATATGAGAACACCACTTAGAAAAGGTATGGAATCCACATCTGACTTCAAAGCAACTTGAATACCACAACACACACAAAAACAAGGATTTGGCTTGCATGATAAGCCGGAACAAACATATGATAGATCCCATATCGTATCATGTGTCCGTTGGAAAGATATCCTACGAGCTACTTGAATTCCCACTTATAAACTCCCGAAACTTTCTGGTTATGCAATCAGGTGCTGGGGATACAGGGGAAGCATAATATCTCACGCAAAACTAACAAATCCTACATCCAACTGTATCCATCCTTCAACACATAGCCAAGAAACCTTTGGAAATCATGTACCTCAACCTTCGAAAAGCATCCGTTATACAAGTTATGGCAATACTCCCGAACTCCTGCCCCAGTACTGGGTGGCGTCGAGGTTATCTCACCACCAACTGCATAAAAGAGATTTTCGATGTCGGCGAACTCAGGTATTCCAGAACTGCAACGATAAAATTGTGATGACAACACCTCGGAGCTCAACTCCCCAGGACACTACCACAACCCCTAAATGTCAGGAGGACCAAGAACGATGTTCTCGTCACAAAACCATCGAAACGATTCCAAGATACCCACATGATCCTAAAAAAAATCGTGAAATTTGAGTAGAGAAAAGTCAAAACTTCTACGTCAGGAGGCCTCACCAGAGCGATGAAGGGACTAAGGAGTAAAAAGAATCCTACTCTTCGATATATATAATCCTAAGACTCAAAACATTTTGTTCTAGACTCAACAACATCAGTGATTCGATCAAGCAGGGGGCTCCTAAGTCGGGGATGGCTCTGATTACCAACTTGTAACACCCACGATGCGGCTATATCTCCCATGTGTCGGCGCACGACTTAGAGGCATAGCCGCATGGTAGGTTTGTCGCAAGAGGGGTAATCTTCACACAATCCCATGTACTGAATAAGAAAGAGATAAAGAGTTGGCTTACAATCGCCACTTCACACAAAACATAAATAATTGATACAACATACAGAATACAATCAAGGTCCGACTACGGAACCAAAATAGAAGAAGACAACCCCAAATGCTAGATCCTCGATCGTCCCAACTGGGCTCCACTACTGATCAACAAGAAACGAAAACAATGATCAAGATCTTCATCGAGCTCCCACTTGAGCTCGGGTGCGTCATCTGCACTGGTATCATCGTCACCTGCAACTGTTTGGAAGTATCTGTGAGTCACGAGGACTCAGCAATCTCACACCCGCGAGATCAAGACTATTTAAGCTTATGGGTAGGAAAGGGTAGTGAGGTGGAGCTGCAGCAAGCACTAGCATATATGGTGGCTAACATACGCAAATAAGAGCGAGAAGAGAAGCAACACAGCGGTCGAGAAGCTAGAAATGATCAAGAAGTGATCCTGAAAGCTACTTACGTTCAAGCATAACACAAGAACCGTGTTCACTTCCCGGACTCCATCAGAAAGAGACCATCACGACTACACACGTGGTTGATGCATTTTAATTAAGTTAAGTGTCAAGTTCTCTACAACCGGACATTAACCAATTCCCATCTGCACATAACCACGGGCACGGCTTTCGAAAGTTCAAACCCTGTAGGGGTGTCGCAACTTAGCCCATCCCAAGCTCTCACGGTCAACGAAGGATATTCCTTCTCCCAGGAAGACTCGATCAGATTCAGAATCCCGGTTACAAGACATTTCGACAATGGTAAAACAAGACCAGCAAAGCCGCCGGAATGTGCCGACAAATCCCGATAGGAGCTGCACATATCTCGTTCTCAGGGCACACTGGATGGGAAAGACATCGGGTTGGCATAGACCCTGGTTACCTAGGGGGCGCCGGACATCGCCCAGTTCAGACCAACACTTAGAGAAGCACTGGCCCGGGGGGTTAAAACAAAGATGACCCTCGGGCTCGCGAAAACCCAAGGGAAGGTTATAGGTTGTTAGGAAAATGTAAAACCAAGGTTGTGCCTTGCTGGAGGAGTTTTATTCAAAGCGAACTGTCAAGGGGTTCCCATAACACCCAACCGCGTAAGGAACGCAAAATCAAGGAACATAACACCGGTATGACAGAAACTAGGGCGGCAAGAGTGGAACAAAACACCAGGCATAAGGCCGAGCCCTCCACCCTTTACCAAGTATATAGATGCATTAAAGTAAATAAGATATAATAATGATATCCCACCAATATCCATGTTCCAACATGGAACAAACTACATCTTCACCTGCAACTAGTAACGCTATAAGAGGGGCTGAGCAAAAGCGGTAACATAGCCAAACAATGATTTGCTAGGAAAGGATGGTTAGAGGGTTGACATGGCAAAATGGGAGGCATGATATAGCAAGTGGTAGGTGTGACGCCCCGAGACCGTTGTGCCAGGTGTCTTCGAGTTATTCGCTGCTGTTGCCAGGTCATTTGCTTGTGTGTTGCATTTCATCATGTCATCATGTGCATCGCATCATCATGTTTTCAAAACCTGCATCCGTCCGGGTTCCCCCAGTTCCCTCTGTTGCCCGTTCTGAGCCCAGACACGCTTGCACGCGCCCGCGGCACGTCCGAAATAGTATTTTTATAAGTGGCCAGAAAATGTTCTCAGAATGGGTTGAAAGTTAGTGTGCGGTCTTATTATAGTGTAGATAGGCCGCCTGCCAAGTTTCATCGCAATCGGAGTTCGTTTGATGCCTCAGCGATTAACTATAGCGGCAGTATAGCCGGTCTAACGCCTGACGTTTTCGGTCTCCGGAAACAGTCGCCGGGCCTCCCTCTCTTCTCTTCTCTTAGCTTGAGACCGTCTACACAGCCCACGACCTACCGCCAGGTCCAACCTAACCTCTCTCGTCAGCCCGAGGCCCTCCTCCCGCGCGCGTCCGAAATCGGTCCCGGACCCGACCCGGACAGTCGTCACCGTTGGATCCGGAACATCCCCAAATATCTACAAAATATCACCGTTTTCTTATTTGGGCTACCTAAGCTATTTTTCCCATCCATCCGATTACGATCGGAGGGACCTTATGCCCCCCTAAACCTATCCGGCTTGCTATATATAGTGGCAACCCTAGACTAATCCCTAGATTTTAGCCTGTATGTCCCATCCATCCCATCATGCGCCGCCACCCACTCAAATCTCTCGGGATCCATTCCCCAACCCAAGCAGCCTTCGACCCCCTCCTGGTTTTCAGCGCAGCCGCACCTGGTCCCCTCTCCTCCCTCCATGGAGTCGTCAGATCCGATGAGCCCTGCCGCCGGTGACTCCCACAGGAACCCTCTCCTTCCTCCCCTGCTTCTTCATCCTTCCCAATTTTTCTCTCCCTCCTCTCAACATCTTGGTCTTGCTTTTCTACAGGAGCACACCAGCGTCGTGGTGTCCTCCCGAGACCCTCGCGCGCCAGATCCGGTGAGCCACGCCGGATCCATCTCCGGTTCCTTGTAGCTCGGCGCCCCCGTGCTCCGTCGCCACGTACGAGCTTGGCACCGTCCACTGCTTCGCGCACCTACTCCCGCTGCTGCCTGGGACCTCTGCTTCTATCAGGATGCCGTCGCCTTGGCCTCCAGCTCCGCCCAGCCGCTGCCTCCTCTGCCGACTTGAACCCCGCCGAATCAGGGCCTCGTCGTCCGCGCCCAGCCAACAACAAGCAGCAGCTCGCCGGGGCATGAGCTCCATCGGGTCCGCCTCCCTGCTGCCTGAGCCCCATGACCCCGCGCGAAGCCTCTCGCCAGCGCCAAGTGCCTAGCCGCCTCTGTCTGGATCCACTCCTCGCCTTGTCCTCGTCACCGGGAGCCCCGCCATCTCCAGCGTCGCGCCCAAGACCCACATCACCGGCAATCGTTCCCGCCGTGCATTGTCCTGAACTTGCTGCTGATGTTTCCCTGTCGAACGAGCCTGCACCGCCGTGCGCCTGCATCTCCGACGGAGATGACGTCGATGGCTCCTGCTTCCCCTACCGCGTCGCCCGCTGGATCCGCCGCCCTCCGCTGCTGCTCGGCCGCCGCCCCCCTGCGACCTCTGCTTCATGAATGAGCGGGAGAAACGCCTCCGTTAACCGCGCTCGCCCCTGCCTCGATCCAGTGGGATCGGCAGGGGCACGAACGATCCAGTACATGAGTGGGCCGGCCTGCCTGCGCCCTGCCGGCCTCCCCCCTCCACCAGCTGGGCCAAGGCCCATGGGTGAGGACACGCCCAGCCTCTCCCCTGTTCCTGTTGGGCCAACAAGACTTGGCCCAGTATTGTTTTTTCCTGCTGCTGTGTTTTTCTCTTTTATCCAGTAAAGACAGATTTGCAGAAAAGACCTTCAACTTCATGCATTTCATATCTCACAAACCGTGCATCGGATTAAAACAAACTTAATATGAAACTTGCTTGGAATTTTGTCTAGTTTAATATTATTCAACTTTCACCCATGTTTAAAATGTTTAAAGTGTTGTTTGTTTAAATTTGCTCATATGCCATGCTAAAATGATTTAATTCATAACTAAATAACCGTAACTTGGAATTTAATAAACTTTATATGTAAATGGGGTAGAATTTTGCCTAGTTTAACATGGTGGCTTCTCTTTACATGTTTAACAACTATAAAATTGGGTTTAGGGTAGAGCAGTACCATAACCAAAATATGCTCATGCGGAGTTTCCGGATTTGTTGTTTGTTGTTCCCGGCCTCATTTAAACTTGACTAGATAGGTAGTTTCACTTTGCTTCACCCCTTGCCATACTAAACAACATTTAATCTTGTTGGGTACATAAACGAGATCGAACTAAGTAACTCGAATGTGGTGTTCCGTCAATATGCATCCAGTTGCATATTGAGCTCCACTTAATTTGTAGGGTTGTTTGTGCTTTTTGCCATGCCATGCCTCATTAAACCGGACATGCATCATACTTGGTTATGCATCATGCCATGTCTATGTGGTGGTTGTTTACTATGTTGTTTGCTTCTTTCCGGTGTTGCTTCTTCGGGTTGGTTCCGATAACGTCGCGTTTGTGAGGATTCATTCAACTACGTCCGTTTGTCTTCTTCATGGACTCGTTCTTCTTCCTTGCGGTATCTCAGGCAAGATGACCATACCCTCGAAATCACTTCTATCTTTGCTTGCTAGATGCTCGCTCTTTTGCTATGCCTATGCTGCGATACCTACCACTTGCTTATCATGCCTCCCATATTGTTGAACCAAGCCTCTAACCCACCTTGTCCTAGCAAACCGTTGTTTGGCTATGTTACCGCTTTGCTCAGCCCCTCTTATAGTGTTGTTAGTTGCAGGTGAAGGTTGAAGTTTGTTCCTTGTTGGAACATGGAGATGTTGTTCCTTGTTGGAACATGTTTAATTATTGGGATATCACTTTATCTCTTATTTAATTAATGCATCTATATACTTGGTAAAGGGTGGAAGGCTCGGCCTTATGCCTGGTGTTTTGTTCCACTCTTGCCGCCCTAGTTTCCGTCATATCGGTGTTATGTTCCTGGATTTTGCGTTCCTTACGCGGTTGGGTTATAATGGGAACCCCTTGACAGTTCGCCTTGAATAAAACTCCTCCAGCAATGCCCAACATTGGTTTTACCATTCGCCACCTAGCCTTTTTCTTTTCCTTGGGGAGTCACGCTCCTGAGGGTCATCATTATTTTAACCCCCCCGGGCCAGTGCTCCTCTGAGTGTTGGTCCGACCGAGTAGACTGCGGGGCCACCTCGGGGCAACTTGAGGGCTGGTTTTACTCATAGGATGTCTCATCTGAGTGTGCCCTGAGAACGAGATATGTGCAGCTCCTATCGGGATTTGTCGGCTCATTCGGGTTGCTTTGCTTGTCTTGTTTTACCATTGTCGAAATGTCTAATAACCGGGACTCCGAGTCTGATCGGGTCTTCCTGGGAGAAGGAATATCCTTCTTTGACCGTGAGAGATTGTGATGGGATAAGTTGGGACACCTCTACAGGGTTTTAAACTTTCGAAAGCCGTGCCCGCGGTTATGGGAAGATGTGAATTTGTTAAAGCCCGGTTGTATTAAACCTGAAGTTGACCTTAATTAAAATCCATCAACCGCGTGTGTAACCGTGATGGTCTCTTTCCGGCGGAGTCCGGGAAGTGAACACGGTGTTGGAGTTATGCTTGACGTAGGTTGTTCTAGGATCACTTCTTGATCATAGTTGTTCGATCGTGCTTTGCCTTCTCTTCTTGCTCTCATTTGCGTATGTTAGCCACCATATATGCTAGTCGCTTGCTGCAGCTCCACCTCATACCTTTACCTTACCCTTAAGCTTTAATATCTTGATCGCGAGGGTCTGAGATCGCTGAGTCCCCATGACTCACAGATAGTTCCAAAACCAGTTTGCAGGTGCCGATGAGTCCGTGCAGATGACGCAACCAAGCTCAGGAGGAGCTCGATGAAGATCTTGTCCTTTGTGTTGTTTCATTCTAGTTGATCAGTAGTGGAGCCCAGTTGGGGTCGATCGGGGACCTTGTCGCATTTGGGGTTCTTCTTTTATTTTGGTTTCGTAGTCGGACCTTGACTGTTTTGGATGATGTAATGCTTTATTCATGTATTTGTGTGAAGTGGCGATTGTAAGCCAACTATGTATCTTTTCCCTTATTGTATTACATGGGTTGTTTGTGAAGATTACCTCACTTGCGACATTGCTTTCAATGCGGTTATGCCTCTAAGTCGTGCTTCGACACGTGGGAGATATAGCCGCATCGAGGGCGTTACAGTAGGCATCGCGACATAGAAATAGAGTGAGCAACTAGCAAGCAAAGATATAAGTGATTTCAAGGGTATGCTCATCTTGCATGAGATCCCGCAAGGAAGAAGAATGAGTCCATGAAGAAGACAAACGAACGTAGTCGAACGAATCCTCACAACTCCGGAACGAAACCGAAGCTAGCGAGAGAAGGAACCCGGAAAAAAGGAAGCAACATAGTAAACAACCGTCACATAAACATGGCATGATGCGCAACCAAGTATGATGCATGTCCGGTTTAATGAGGCATGGCATGGAAAAATGCACAAACAATCCTACAAATTAAGTGGAGCTCAATATGCAACTCGGTTGCATATTGACGAAACACCACGTGACTTATTTAGTTATCTCTTGTTTAGGTACCCATCAATATTAAATGTTATTAAACATGGCAAGAGGTGAAGCATATTAAAACTACCTATCTAGGAAAGTTTAAATGAGGCCGGAAACAACAAACAACAATTCTGGAAAAACCTCATATGCAATTTATGGATTTGGTACTGTTCTGTCCTAAACCATATTTTAGAGTTTTTAAACATGCAAGATGAATGCACCATGTTAAACTAGGCATTTTTCTACCCCATGTACATATAAAGTTTATTAAATTTGGAGCTACGGTTATTTAGTTACGAAAATAAAGTATTTTAGCATGGCAATAGGCAAATTTAAACAAACAACATTTTAAACATTTATAACATAGATGAAAGTGGCATATTATTAATCCAGATGAGATTCTAAGCATTTTTCATATATAATGTTTTTACATATGATGCACGGTTTGTGAGTTTTAATATGCATGGAGTTTAGGGACCTTTCTATAAAACTGCAGCCTCTAGATAAAAAGGAAAAATCGCTGAAAGGAAAAAAAACAGAAGCGGGCCAAATCTAACTGGCCCAAAACTGCATAGGAGACGGGTGGGCGCGTCCTCACCCATAGGCCAAGCCCAGCTCGGTCGAGAGGCTGGCCGGGCACTACTGTGGGCCAGCCGCGAGGTGAGGAGGCGTTGGGCCTGGACCGCGGTCAACGCGAGCGGTGGGCCGAGGCCTATGCGTGGGAGGCGTGCATGTGCTTGCACACACTCGCGCGAGCAGGCAGGAACGGCGACCACCGGTGGTGGGATGGCGCTTCGGCGGCGGGGCGGTCCGGCAGATGACGGGGATGGACGCGGGGCGGTGGATCCAGGCGGCGGCTCAACGGATGTGGCACGGGGACGGCGAGAACGAGCGCCAGTGACGTGGCGCGTGTTCCGGTGGACCTGCAGGACGACGGTGGTGACCCCATGTGGCGGCGGGGCTTCCTGAGAGAGAAAAAGGATCATGAGAGGGGAAGAAGAGGGAGAACCAGAGGGAGGAGGAGAGGAACAAGGCGGCTGCCGCTCATCTCCGACGAGGTCGGAACTCCGGCGAGGCTGAGCCGGTAGGGTCGCGAGGCAGGGACAGGGATCTGGATCGGGAGCTCCTCTCTCGATCTGGAGCTCAGGGCGCAGGGTGGCGCGGTTCGGGCTTCGGAGCCCATATCAGGGCCCGGGCGTGCCTGGCGCGAGCTTTGCGGGCCGCGGTGGCTGGAGGGAGGCAGGGGACAGGTGGCCGGCCCTGGTTGGCTGGAACGGCGGCGCTGGCGGCGGTTGGCGAGCGGGGTGGCGCCAAGTGGCCGAGATGGGTTCGGTCGGCGCTGAAAACGAGGAAGGAGAGGGGGGGTTCCAAATCTGGCGGTCTAGGCCTTCCTTATATAGCAGGGAGGCTAGGGTTTGGGTCTAGGGGGTGATTTGGAGCCTTCTGATTGCGATCGGACGGTTTCGGACGCGCAGAGGATTAGGTTAGGCCTAGGTGGGGCTAGGGGCTATGCGGATGGGTTGGACTGAGAGGAAAGAGGATGAATGCAGCCCGGCAACTGTTTCGGGCGACCGAAAACGTCCGACGATAGACCGGCTATACTGCCGCTATAGTTATCCGTTGGGGCATCAAACGGACTCCGAATGTGATGAAACTTGGCAGGCGGCCTACGTAGAACATAACAACAACGCATGCCAACTTTCAACCCGTTCCGAGAACATTTTTTGGCCACTTATAAAATACTATTTCGGACGTGCTGCGGGCGCGTGCAAGTGTGTCTAGACTCTGAACGGACAACGGAGAGAACGAGGAGACCGGGATGGATGCTAGTTTCGAAAACATGATGATGCAATGCACATGATGACATGACAAGATGCAACACGCAAATGAAAGACATGGCAACGACGGCGAAAAACTGGAAGACACCTGGCGCAACGGTCTCGGGGCGTCACAACATTGCAGCCAAACCAGTGAACCCTCATACTCCCCTCCATGTGGGCATCCACTGTTGTGTCTTCGCCGGCTTCAGGTCGTTCCCTTCCTAGGCCTAGCCATCGTCCACCGCGTTTGTTCTCTCGGCGCGGCATGGTCAACTTTGTCAACAAACAACAACCATCGAAAGAGGCATGTACGTGGAGTGGCTGACAATAGGGACCCACATGGCCCATGGCCGCACGCAAGCAAGTCCCTGCTTATTATGCGAAAACAAATTATTTCTCCCCCTGACAGGTTTGACCCACCAGCTACATCTTCGCACGCAAGGAAGTGCTTCCTTTGTTACACGGAAAAAAGTTACCTCTCCCTGACTGATGGGACCCACCATCTTTATTATGATCCATTTTGCGAAAATATAGATTGTACCAAAGATGCTAAATTGTTTTATTTTTATTCTAACTCAAAAAATAAGAAATTAAAAAGACTAGAAAACATCTTCGCACACAAGTGCCACCTTATTACGAGCAAAAAAATGATTCCCCTGCTAGCTGAGACCCACCAAATTTGGAGGCTGACTTGTGGGCCTACTAAGTTGACATGTACGCAGGGCTTTGTCAACTTAGTCAAAACGATTCTAGCAGCAGTGACTTTTGGATGTTAAATCAATGATCATCTTGCGTCTTCAACCTCTGGTCTCTTGCTCCAGCCGCCCAAACCAGTGCCCGCCATACCGCCTGCTCCAGCCTCCTGTGGCCGGTTGTGCTGTCGCGCAGGCCTCACCGCTCGACCATACTACCACTAGCGAGGCCTTCCCTCTACTCACACACACCCCGTTTATTCTCCGGCGACGGCAGCCTTACACCGCAATCGAACCAGTGAGCCCTCGTACTCCCCTCCATGTGGGCATCCACCTACCATGTCATCTTTGGCTCCGTGTCGTTCCCTTCTTAGGCCTCGCCATCATCCACCACCTTGAAGCTCTCGGCGCGTCATGGTCAACGAGTTTAACGAACAACAGCCATCAGAAGAGGACTTTAGGTAGTGAGGCTGACAGCTGGACCCACTAGCTACATCTTTAAACACAAGGAAGTGCCTCCTTATTGCTTGCAAAATAAAAATGATTCCTCCCCTGACGCTAGGATCCACTAGCTATATCTTTGCATGCAAGGAAGTGCGTCCTTATCCTCCCTGACAGCTTGGACCCACCCGGTGGAAGCTGCAGTGACCGTTGGATGTTAAATCAATGGTTGTGTTGCGTCTACAACCTCAGGTCTTCTTGCTCCAGCCACCCAAACCAGGGTCGGTCGTGCCGCCTGCTCCTGCCTCCCGTGGCTGGTTATGCTGTCGCGCAGACCTTACCGCCCCACCCTACTCCCATCGCTAGCATGGCCATCCCTGTACTCACCCAGACCTCCTGTTATTCTCCTGCAACGGCAGCCTCACACTGCAGCTAAACCAGTAAACCCCTGTACTCCCCTCCACGTGGGAAATAACTGTCGAGTCTTCCTCGGCTCCAGGTCATTCCCTTCCTATGCCTCGTCGTTGTCCACCGCCTCGGTGCTCCGGCGCAGCGTGGTCAACGTGGTCAAGGAACGACTTCCATCCGAAGAGGACTGTACGTGGATAGGCTGACAGCTGGGTCCACAGCCGCAGCAAGGAAGTGCCTCCTTATTATGTGCAAAATAATCATTCCTCCACCAGACAGTGGGGGCCCAAATAAAGGGCCTCTGTATTTTGCAAAAAAACATTTCCCCCCTAACAGCTGGGACCCACCAGCTATATCTTCGGACGCAAGGAAGTGCCTCCATATTAGGCATGAAAAAAATGATTCTTCCCCCCTAATAGCTAGGACCCACCAGCTATATCTTCGCACGCAAGGAAGTGTGTCCTTATCCTCCCTGACAGTTGTGACCCACCCGATAAGCGTACATAGCGTTGTCTGTCTGGTCGTGAATGTGTACGTACATACTGGTCAATCGATCTCTCTACAATGATGAATTGTGGCCAAGCAAGCAGTGGGACATGTAGTAGTAGAGCCACGATGTAGCAGTTCAGGCAGTCCAGTCTAAACTGTGTACACGTACGTACAGCCAAATGCCAAAAAATACGGCTGCATATGTACATATGGGCGGGGTCACAAACCCCTACTCGCGCATACATACGACAAGAGCTCGTGTAGATGGAGAGGCAGCGGACAGCAGCAATGGCGTCCTGTTCATCGGCAGCCAACCGGCTGGCTCGGGAACGGAGAAACTATGTCATGTTCATCAGGAGGCAACGGAATGCGGCGTGTTCATAGGGAGCCAACTGGCTTGGACGGAATAGCCGGAACTAGGCCGGGCGTACCGCAGAATAGAGGAAATGGCCTTCTATTCGACCGCCTACAGCCAAAACAGGATCTTGTTCATCGGGAGGGGTCTGGCGTACTGCAAAACAGAGGAAGCAAACTTTTGTTGGAGTGCCTATGGTAGAAACGGGGTCCTATTCACCGGAGGGGTGTGGCGTACCGCAAAACAAGACTCCACGGGCTATTGTTCATCCACCATCAACTGCCTCTCGCTCCAGCTTCCATGGGGTACTGTTCATCCACAGTCGTCCTCCAGCCTCCACCGGCTACAGTTCATAGAGCCTCCACAGGGTCCTATTCATCCACCCCCAACCGGCTGGGTACGGCGGCCTCCTCGCGGTGTTGTTCATCCAGCGACAACAACCTACTACCACGTGGTCCTGTTCATCCAACCCCCACCGGGACTATTCATCCACAGCCAACCAACTGGCTCGACTCACCATATCTTGACTCGTTCTACATCCCGTTCGCATGGTAGCAATAGTCACTGTTCATCAAGAGGCAACCCAACACTAGCTGGCTATGTCTCGCACGGGGGCTTGATCGGCTTCAGTAAGAAGCAACAGCGAAGGAATCGCTCGGGTTTAGTAATGTAGCTAGTGCGATCACTCGAGTTCAGTTAGCCAACGCCTCGCACACATGCGTGTACACAAGAGAAATGCGCAAACCACAGTGCATCGCTCGGCCCCGACCACCCACCATAACCGGGAACTCCCCGATATTTTCCTCGCCCTCGCTTCTACCATGATTTTTTCCAACATGGACGGCTCAAAGAATGTCATGCAGCTACGTCTCTGGCCCGCCCAGGACGAAGAGCCCAATTTCTGTCATGATTTTTTGTCATAGAAGTAGGAGCCCACCACATCTATGATGATACGTGTTTTTTTCACAATTATCATCATAGAAGTGTCATAAGCATGACAGAAAAACTTCCATTCGGGCCAAAATGTCACGGATGTGTCTTTTTTTGTAGTGCAAGGAGGAGCTTTTGCTGTTGCTCGAGCTCTACGCGCAGCACCCCATGCGAGCGCCTAAAGCCCCGAAGAACTTCATCGAGAGTGTATCGGACGCCGCCAACTTGAAGTGGAGGAGGTGCCCCTCCGCCAGATAGCAGGCATGAGCGAAGGATTTCCACCCGCGCGTGAAGTACATGACGCCATTTGCGGGGAACTCGACGTTCACCCACACAGCGTCGTTGCAACATCCATTCAGACGTAGCCATAGGCCGAGTGGCTGGTCAACCTCCATTAACCTAGCAAAGAGACGAGGGAGCCGCAGCCGGATTTGTAGTGGGTTGCGCAGCTCGAGGATGAACTCGAGTGTTTTATCCTCCATATGGCCTTCTGCCGGGGGCGAAGCAACTGGAGGTGGAACGAGGAGCGCCCTGCTTTGGCCACCCGGACCGTGAGTGTAACGCCTGGATAATTAAGCTACAGTAATCCCATGTTAATGGTGCCATGTCATCCTTTTCACTGGTGCTAAATCCCCCTTTGATTCCATCTGGTTTAAATTCAAATTTAAATTAAATTCGAAATTTAAAGTTTTCAAAATGTCAAAACTAAAATGCTCATAATGTTGCAAATATTCCATAACTAATTATGGTGGAGAAACCACACTTTTATAAAATATTTAAATACCCTAAAATAAATAAAATAGTAGCTAAAACAATTATTAAATGCCTTTAAATAATAAAACAAATGCAAACCTATTTTATTAAAGTGCCAAATTATTTAGGGCAGTAGCCTAATTATAAATACTAATTTAGGGTCTAGTGTCACAAGTTGGTATCAGAGCCGACTGCCTGTATGAATCCCCCACCCCCTTCCAACTCCTTGGCTGAAGTTGAGTCTAGTCGTTGGAAAACTATTTTACTAACATGGTTGTGTGGCTTACGGGCCCACGTCGCCAATGGGTAGTATTAGGATCTTTTATTCCTTGTCTATACTATGGGACTCTGATCTATCTTCTACTCAGGTTCGATGAATTTGCTAACTCTAACATTAAGATCACTCACCTAGAGAGATGGATTATCTATAGTTATTCCTTCGAAATGTATTTTGAATAATACTCACACTCATTTGACATCCTTAAACTTCTTTGTTTCAGATGCGTCCTGCTTCGCTGATCGTGTGCCAGACCATGGCGGTCGACATGCCTGGGTTCCCGGCCATTTTGGTCAACCTCTTGACCCTGTTGGGATATCATTGGTATCCTCAGTACACTGTGTACGAGATGTACCACGAGTTCAACCAGGAGATGTGCCACGCTAAGGTTGATATCTATGATCGGCAAAACAACTCCACCCATGACTTGCACACCTTGAGGGTGTTGGAGTGACCGTTGGGATGGCAGTCCAGGAGGTTGCCTATGTTGATATCACTTGTCTCCATAGAGAGCATCCCCGCTTGGAGGACACTGGGTTGGGATACTTCCCGTACCCACTAGCTGGGGATGATACTAGACGTTACACTGATGTCTGTACCCCCTACGTGAGCCGCCTTTACGACCCTTAGTTTCTGGTTCAGTACATTGAGGTTCTGGATCGCACTATTCGAGCTCTGACTGTCGAGTTGTACGCCATGCGTGCACACCACTACAACACTGTGATAGAGATGCATCCAGCAGTCAGTGCAGGGATTCAGCCATCGTTCATCCTTCACCCGCACAGGACGGAGATGCCACCATGTCTTGTGTGGCCTGATGTTGGGAGTGATACACCTACTCGTGGACCTCTTCTTTCATACGGGGATTAGCTGATACACCTGAGCCGCCACGGAGCACAGGATCCTTCTCTCGAGAACCGTTTGCCTTATCGTCACCGGCAACTGCATGACTTCAGAGGCCTTCCCCGATGTTGATGTAGCATATCGCTATGTCGCGATGTTGTATCCCTCCACCACGTGCCTGTGTGCCACCTAGTTGGTCTAGACTACCTTTTTCCCTTTCAAAACTTGTACTTTTGGTTTGTAACCAAACTTATGCATGGATCTGTATGTCGTGTTTGGCTACTATGTTGTATCCATCGAACTTCGTTCATTATGCATGTCTCAACGTGAATGATTCTTTGTCTTTGAAAATTTCTCCATGCAAAACTACCCCTGTTATATGTTAGCAGGATGGTTAGACCCGCTAGTCATGGTCATGGTCGTGGTGGCGATGCCCCACCACCGCCTGAGTACATGGCTGGGATGATCCAACAGTTTGAGTTGAATCTCCAGTTCATGCAGAATATGATGGCTCAGTTTCCTTGCCCCAACTTGAACCAGCAGCCAGCCCTAGTGATACTGCAAGACTTTGCATGTCTCAACCCAACCATCTACCACGGCTCAACTCAGCCACTTGATGCTGATGGCTGGCTCCGTGACATCACCTTTGAGCTCGAGTCTACTGATGTAGCCCCTGCCAGCTATTTCACCTTCGCGGCATAATATTTGAAGGGTCCCACTACTCAATGGTGAGACATCCACAGGCATTCACTACCTGCTGGAACGGTCATCACTTGGTCGGATTTCCAAGCCGCTTTTCGTGCCCGCTTCATTCCTCAGAGAATTATGGACAGGAAGAAGTGTGAGTTCTGCAACCTCACCCAGGGCAACAAGACTGTGGATTCTTATCAGACGGAGTTCCTTGACTTGTCCTACTATGCTGAAGAAGACATTGCCACCGATGCACGTAAACATGAAAAGTTCCGTGATGGACTTCAAGCTAATATCAAACTAGCGCTCCTCGTGCATGGCTTTGCTAATTTCGCCACCTTGGTGAACAAGGCCATTCAGGTCGAAACTGGTCTGCAGGAACACCTGGGATCCCTCAGGAGCAACCGTGACATGGGTTCATCTTTGGGCCCGTCGCCGCGGAAGTGTAGGATATGGATCCCCCACAACATGTATCCACCAACTGCCACTGCACCAAAACAGTCCCATGCTGCACCTTGCATGCCTCCTCCACCACCTGGGCAGCCGAGACTTCAAGCTGCACCACCCCAAGCTCCAGTTCCCTATCCAAATGATGGGCTATGCTTCCGGTGTGGTCAACCAGGACACCGTGCCAGGGAGTGCCCTCAGAATCAGTACCAGCTTGCACTTCCTCCAACTAGCCATGGTAACAATCAGCCCCGCAACAACAATGCCATGGCTTATGGTCATGCTTAGGATAACCACATTGATCTGAATGAAGCTCAAGGCCAGCCTGCTATTGTGTTGGGAACTCTTCTTGGTAACTCAGTACTAGCTTCTGTTTTATTTGATTCAGGTGAGGGAGTCCTGGATTAGGGGGTCCCCGAGCGTCCGGGCTATGTGACATGGGCCGGACTGATGGGCCGTAAAGATACAAGATAGAAGGCCTTCCCCCGTGTCCGTATGGGACTCTCCTTTGCATGGACGGCAAGCTTGGCATCCGGATGTGTATTTTCCTTTCTCTGTAAACCGACTCTGTACAACCCTAGGCCCCTCCGGTGTCTATATAAACCGGAGGGTTTAGTCCTAGGGGCTAAGACAAATCATACATGTTAGACATCTAGGGTTTAGCCATTACGATCTCGAGGTAGATCAACTCTTATAAACCCTATACTCATCAAAGTCAATCAAACAGGAAGTAGGGTATTACCTCTATTAAGAGGGCCCGAACCTGGGTAAACATCGTGTCCCCTACCTCCTGTTACCTTCGATCCTCAGACACACAGTTCGGGCCCCCTACCCGAGATCGGCCAGTTTTGACACCGACATTGGTGCTTTCATTGAGAGTTCCACTATGTCGTCAACAGAAGGCTCGATGACTCGTTCAATCATCTACAACGATGTTGTTTCCAGGGAAGGTTTTCTCCACGGCCACATTTTGGTATTCGGTGGCTTCGTTTTGCGTGCCAACTCGATTGGCCACCTCAAACAAATCGACAGCTACACCCTGGTCATCAGATAAGTTTCGGGAACCTAAACTATGTCACCTACATCTGAGGAGACTTGATCTTTGAAGGATTCACGGCCCCGATCATCACCTCTGGCCTTAGATCCGGAGCAAACCGTCAGGTCCGAAGATGGGAGTTTGGAGCCCACCGGACTCTCCAGTGCAAACTGCACTATCAAGGATCCGGAGGCGATTGTGTCTACGGCAAACTTGGAATCGGACCGGGTTCCCCTATCATTGAGAGGTTGAACTCGCCCCCGGACTATAGATCCAAACTCTCGAAGTCCGCGCCAAGTAGGCATGGCCAGGAGGCATTCACCCCGACCAGCCCCGCGGACTCTCGTTTCCTCGTCCAAACCTCGCTCTTAAACGAGGCTCTGGACTTAATGCGATGCCTCGCCATTACAGAGGAATCACTTCTGAACTATGCCCTGCCCGGACTAGGGGCTGAGAGTGGGGAATTTTACGTCCCACCCACCAACCACTTCATAGCCATTGTCGAAGATTTAACCGACATGATAGACTACGCCTCCGAAGATATCGACGGCATGGACGATGATGCCGGAGGTGAACAAGGCCAAGACCCGCCGATTACCGGACGTTGGACGGCCACCTCCACAAACGACGTGTACATTATGGACCCACCCAAAGAGGATGATGATGCAGACAGGAAAGATCCAGTGGAGGGCAAACCTGATGACGCACCTCTGAAGCGTCGATGCCAGCGACGCCGCTCAAAATCGCGTCGTGACAAACACAGTAATACAGGCACCGGAGACGATAACACTCCGGAGAACGCCGAAGACCCCGAAGCACCTATCGAGCCAACATCCGAACAGGATGATTGGGAGGACGGGCAAGTTAACCCTGACGATCTAGTCGGGAAAGAGGACTCGGAGGATAGTAATTATCTACCGCTCTCCAAGGATAATGTGAGCCTCAGCGACAAAGACTTCATCGTGCCAGAGGAACCACTCGAGCAGGAGCGCTTTAAGCACCAGCTAATCGCCATTGCTAGAAGCCTAAAAAGCAGCAGCAACGGCTCCAAGCCGAACAGGATACACTCAACGACAGATGGACTCAGGTCCTAGATGCCGAAGAATATGGCCTTCAACGCCCAACAAAAACTTAACTGAAGTGCCGGCTACTGCCACAACTCTACGACGAGGCCGTCAAGCCAAACCCATCGAAACATGACCGCGCCGATGAACCAGATCGGCCACCACGTGGGCGTCACAAAGCAGCCACCCACGTCGAACACCATCCCGCACCACCTCACCGTAAGGGAAGAGAGAGAACAGCTCCATGATACACCTACGATCTATGACAAGACCTGAATAATAGAGCAGGCCAAACAATATCAATCTACGGATCAAGGGGGCGTGCCCCAACACGAGAAGACGAGCGTCAAGCTTGGCGTAACAGGCATAACCTCACCAGGGCCAAAAACCGCATATGGACTTCATCCAAACTACATCGTGACGTCGCCTGATACAGAGGCATCGCACACCCCTTACGCTTCACTAATGAGGTAATGGAGCACCAGTTCCCAGAAGGGTTTCAACCCATGAACATCGAATCATATGATGGAACGACGGATCCTGCAGTATGGATCGAAGATTTTCTTCTCCACATTCACATGGCTCGCGGTGACGATCTCATGCCATCAAGTACCTCCCCTTAAACTCAAGGGAACAGCACGACACTGGTTAAACAGCCTCCCAGAAAACTCCATTGGTAGGTGGGAAGATCTGGAGGATGCCTTTAGAGACAACTTCCAAGGTACCTATGTTCGGCCTCCAGACGCCGATGACCTTAGTCACATAGTCCAGCAACCCAGAGAGTCAGCCCGGAAGCTCTAGACTAGGTTCTTAATTAAGAAGAATCAAATTGTAGACTGTCCGGGTGCCGAAGCCCTCGCTGCCTTTAAACACAGCGTCCGGGACGAGTGGCTCGCCCGACACCTCGGCCAAGAAAATTGAAGTCCATGGAAGCTCTCACCGCACTTATGACCCGCTTTTGGGTAGGAGAAGATAGCTGGCTAGCTCGTAGGAGCAACGGCACTAGCAACCCTGGCAAGCCACCGAATAACAAACACAAGCGTCAAACACAACAATGAAGATACTGAAGATACGGCGGTCAACACCGGATTCAGTGGCTCTAAACCCGGTCATCGGCAGAAGCCATTCAAAGGAAACAAAGATGGCCCATCCATCTTGGACAGAATTGTCAGGACCCCGATTCCAAGTCACATCGATCTAGCCGGTAACACCTCATATCACTTTGCGGCCTCACGCATGGTATCCCACGGGTGTCGCCTTACCATGGCCCGGGACCGTTTGCGCCTTTTGGCTCACGTATATGATAGTGTCGCTAGCATCCATATGACAGAGAACCCGGGCCGACATGGCTAGTCGTGAACCCAAAGCGGCACAGACCTATGGAGACAGGCATACATGAATCACATCGACATGTCGGTCATCAGCGAGTGATTCCGGGCTGTAGCACTGGCTAACAGGACTCCGGGGAACCCGGGCTGTAGCAGGCTAGGCAGGACTCCGGATATCACCGCGTGACATTTCCCCGAAGGGACAGACATAGGAACGAAGTGAAACACATGCCGGCCAGTCAAGTGTCCTGAAGTAGTGCTGGGCTAGCAGGACTCCGGTGAACCGGGCTGTAGCGGACTACTATGGCTCGAGGAACACTAGACTACATTTCCCCATAAGAAAGGCTGCCAAGGATAAACAACTAGATTGTCGGATCCCACTCATACCAAGCATTTCAATCATACACACAATATGCCCGATATGAGTACATACAACATGGCATCACAACAAAACTCTACAACTCAAGTACTTTATTTAAAGGCTCCAGAGAGCCATACATAACATGTTCATACAGATAGGGGTCACATGACCCGACACTCAAGTCATACAATCATACAAGCACATGCGGAAGCAACTAGTCTGAGTACAGACTCTAGAAAGAAAGAAGGCTTCTCGAAGCCTGTCTATCTACATAGGGCCCTCCATGGCCAGGATCACCACCTGGGTGGCTAGTCACTCGTCGACGTCAAGGTCTACGTAGAACCCATCGGAGGGGGCGGTGTTGTCGTCTGAAAACAGTAATTAAGCAAACATGAGTACAAAGGTACTCAGCAAGTCTTACATCAGAACCTACTATACATGCTCATTCTCAAGAAGGTGGTGGGGTTAATGCAGCAAGCCAGCTTTGACTCTTGGCTAAGCTATCCTACGGGAACTCACTAGTAAAATAGTTTTCGCACACGAGTCCACTACTCACCAACACAATACTCCACCGGGGATCCTCCCTCGTCATCCTACGAGAGGGCCATCCTCGGTACTCACACTTATCTTGAGTCTTTTAGTAGTATCCATTAACTTGTCTATGAACTGTATAGGCAACCAAGTAGTCCTTTACCGCGGACGCGGCTATTCGAATAGTTTTATACCCTGCAGGGGTGTACTTCTTCATACACGCTTTCACCACTTACCGCCGTTTACACGACATGTACTCGGCAACCTTCAAGCGGAAGCCCAGCGAGGGTGTCGGCCACGGCCTACCTAAACACTTAAGTCTCTAGTCCAGGTTTATCGCCTATCCAGGTTCCATCCGCAGGGAGTCCGGCCGAGGTTTCCACATACGGCCCCGAACATTGAACAGGGATCCCAAGACACCAAACGGGTGACTCGGTACACCGTGCCACGGTGTATCTACCGCAACATAGCCCACCCCTAGGGTCAGCGCTACGCACGGCCGCCAACACATAACCTACAAACACCAGAAACTATTTGCAACTCCTGGACAGAGTACTAGGGTGGTTAAGAAGCCGAGAGGGTCAATTAAGGATCCCAATGCATGGTAGTAGCTGAATCTTAAATCACACATACAGATCTAAGTTCTTAGGGACGGCCTCAATGAAACAACCCACCATGTACTCGTACATGGCCTCTCATCGATTCCTTTACCAAAACATGTTCAACACATCCCTCACATTACCGACATAAGCATTTCACTCTGGCCATCACCCAGATGAACCAGACCTGACACAACTCTAAGCATAGCAGGCATAGCAAGGTAGGAATCACATACATGGCTCAATCAACTCCTACACATGCTAGTGGGTTTCATCTAGTTACTGTGGCAATGACAGGTCATGCAGAGGATAAGGGTTCAACTGAATATCCTCGTGAATTATCCTCGGAGGCAGAACCTACCACGAAGAACACATCGGAACACAATCAACACATGACGATATGCAACAATATGATGCATGCTATGACATGGCAATATGAATGTGTCTTGGCCTAATGCAAGTTATAATAGAAAGGAATGAACTCATTTGAATCAAAGATTCAAATATTAGCTCATTAAACATGGCCTTAATAGTGCATTTCCTTATTCTGCTTAAACAGCAAGGTAAACTTGTTTTGTCATGCATGAAACCATTATAGATGGATATATTGAATTTTTCTGCTCATTTTTCATATATAAATCTTTGCATTTGGAGCTATGGTTGATTTTCTATGATTTTTAGAAGTTTTAACTATTTTCTGGAAATTCCTGAATAAAAATAAATCCAGAAAATGCATTACTGCGTCAGCATTACGTCAAGGTGACGTCAGTGGTCAACGGGGATGTCCAGGTTAAACCTGACAGGTGGGTCCCGTGTGTCAGTAGTTAATTAAGCTAATTATTTTTAATTGAAACTAATCTGATTTAGTTAACAGAGGGGGACCCACTTGTCATTGACTCAGGGGAGTCAAACTGGGGTCAAACCCCTGGTCAGCGGGGCTAATCCCGCCAGCGTTGAGTTGCCGGCGAGGCCGAGACGGCGGAGGGCTTCGGATTTGGTCTCCGGTGACCAAATCGACGGCGGAGACGTGCTACGCGTAGCTAGGGCTCGCCGCATCTAGTGGGGCAAGTGGGAGGAGCTGGGGTGGAGCGAGCTCACCGGAATCGAGCTCGTGGCGGTGGCCGGAGTTCGGGGGGGTTGGTTTCGAGGCTACGGTGCACGGGAGAAGAGCTGGTGGTGGGCTACGGGTTCTGGGTGCTGCGCTGAGCACAACGGCGAGCTTGGCCTCGAGCCACTGTGGGCTCTAGGCCACGACGGCGCAATGGTCGGCGGCGGGGAGCTCTCGGGTGCGGTGGGAATGGCGGCTACAGAGGCCAAACGAGCACGGAAGCTAGGGAAAAAGGAAGAGGAGCTCACAGCGGGGTCGGAGAGGGGGTCAGTGAGCTCGGGGAGGACTTGAGGCCGGCGAATCGAACGACGGTGTCCGGCGGCCGTGGACGGGGAAGAAGGGCACCACGTCGTCTTGGGGTCGTCCGAGCTTGCGTGGGTCGACGGAGAGGTCCAGGGTGACGAGGCGGAGCGATTGGGCTCGTCGGAGGGGCGAGGGAGTGGCTCTGGTGGCAACTACGGCGATCGGCGGCGAGGGACGCGCTCGGCCATCGCGGGAGAGAGTGAGGGAGACGAGGGGGAGAGTGCGAGAGGATGAGAGGGGACGTGGGGGTCGCGTGGCATCTCTGGACGTCTCCATGCGTCGGCAGAAGCAGGAGGTGGCCGGCGTGTGGCCGCGGGCGCCGGCCACGCGCTCCGCGTCCTTCTGGCGGGAGGAGGACGACGACTGGCAGGGCCAGTCGGCTGGGCCGAGCCAGGTGGGCTGGCCAGCACAGGTAAGGCCCAGGTGGGCTTCCCTCTCTCCTTTTTTTTAATTTGTTTCTGTTTTTTATTTAACTGCAACTGTTGGTCTTTATTTAAAATACTAAAACGTTTCCAAAAATCCTGAAAATAATTGTGGGCTCTGTTTAGATTATTTCCAACAGCAAACATTTATTTCCAGAATTATTTGAGCATTTAAATTATTTTATAGCATTTAAATGCCCAAATTCAAATACTTATGATTTAACTCAATGACCTTCTGTTGACCTAGGAAAATGTGCACCAATTTTGCCAGAGGTTCTTAACCCAAGAAAAGAGGGTGAACTTTTTAGAAGGGCATTTCAGGTTCATTGAAAATAATTTTAGTAAACCCTAGTTGTTTCCAGGAGGGTTGGGGGTTCTGTCATCCCCATTTCAAATTTAAGAGGAAAATAAACATGATGCACACTCTAATGCTTGAACTAGCTAGGGTGTGACAACTCACCCCCACTCAAAAGAATCTCGTCCCGAGATTTAGGATCCTCCGGGAAGAAGGTGGGGTACTCGAGTCGAAGACGATCCTCCCTTTCCCAAGTGGCTTCTTTCTCGGAATGGTGTGACCATTGAACCTTGAGAAACTTGATATTATGACGTCGAGTGGTACGCTCGGCTTGATCAAGGATACGAACGGGATATTCCCGATAGAGAGGTTATCTTGTAGATCAAGCGTTTCGTGGTCCACTCCACGGATAGGATCCGCGAAGCAATGCCTGAGTTGAGAAACGTGGAAGACATCGTGAACTCTGGAAAGATGCGGAGGTAGTTCCAATTGGTAGGCAACTTCTCCTCGGTTTGGCAAGAATGCGAAAGGGTCCAATGTAACGAGGGGCCAATTTGCCTTTGATACCGAAATGATGGGTTCCCTTTAACGGAGTAACCCGAAGGTAAGCCTTCTCGTCGACTTCATAAGTCATAGGCTTATGTTTACGATCATATTGACTCTTTTGACGAGATTGGGCTGTTTTCAGTTTCTCACGAATAACGTGAACCTGCTCTTCTGCTTCCTGAATCATATCCAGGCCAAAGAGTTGTCTTTCCCCGGTTTCTGACCAGTTAAGAGGCATTCGACATTTTCGTCCATAGAGAACTTCAAAAGGAGCCTTGCCTAAGCTGGCTTGATAACTATTGTTATAAGCAAACTCCGCGAATGGAAGGCATTTCTCCCAACTCATTCCGAACGAGATGACAGAAGCTCGGAGCATATCTTCCAGAATTTGATTGACTCGCTCTACTTGACCACTTGATTGAGGATGGAAGGCGGTACTAAAAGAGAGACGAGTTCCCATAGCATTTTGGAAACTTTCCCAAAATCGAGAGGTGAAGAGACTCCCATGGTCTGAGTTAATTTCCAATGGAACACCATGAAGAGAAACTATTCGGGAGATGTATAAATCGGCTAGCTGGCTAGCGGTGATACTCTCACGAACAGGTAGAAAGTGGGCTACTTTGGAAAGACGGTCGATCACGACGAAGATGGCATTATTCCCTCTCTTGGTCCTGGGAAACCCAGTGATGAAATCCATACTGATTTTATCCCATTTCCATTCGAGGATAGCCAAAGGTTGAAGGGTGCTAGCAGGCCGTTGATGCTCTGCTTTAACACGATGACAAACATCGCAATTAGCAATGTATTGAGCGATTTCTCTCTTCATCCTAGTCCACCAAAACCTCTGGCGTAGGTCTTGATACATTTTAGTACTGCCGGGATGAATGGTGAGAGGGGATTCATGAGCTTCCTTAAGGATCAACTGGCGCAGATGTTGTTTCTTGGGAACCACCAAACGGTTCTCGAAGAAGACAGCACCTCGCTCATCCATGGAGAAACATTTAGCAACTCCGCTAGCGATGTTTTCCTTAATCCGGGATATGCCCTTATCATACCGCTGGGCGGTTATGATTTGATCCATAAGGGTAGGTTTCGCCACCAGGGTGGATAGGAATCCTCGAGGAACAATGTGAAGGTTAAGCTTACGGAATTCCTCATGGAGAGGTGGTTGACTCTGTTGTAACATCAGGTTGTTACAATAGGATTTACGGCTTAGTGCATCAGCCATGACATTGGCTTTGCCCGGGGTGTAAGTTATTTCTAATTCGTAATCCGAGATCAACTCAACCCAACGTCTTTGCCTGAGATTCAAGTCTGGTTGGGTGAAGATATATTTCAAACTTTGGTGATCGGTGAAGATCTCGCAACGATTACCGAGGAGGTAATGTCGCCAGGTTTTAAGTGCATAGACTACAGCTGCAAGCTCTAGATCATGTGTGGGATAATTTTCCTCATGTGGGTGTAATTGCCGTGAAGCACAGGCAATCACCTGACGATCCTGCATGAGTATGCAACCTAGTCCTTGTCGCGAGGCGTCGCAGTAGATAATAAAGTCCTTGGAGAAATCTGGTGGTACCAGTACGGGAGCAGATGTTAGGCGTCTTTTCAGTTCCTGAAAGCTGAACTCGCACTGTGGAGTCCACTCGAACTTTTTATCTTTCTTGAGGAGTTCAGTTAGAGGTTTAGCAACCTTGGAGAAATTCTCGACGAAGCGGCGGCAACAGCTCGCTAAGCCAAGGAAACTCCGAACTTGCTTGACCGTCTCAGGTGGAGTCCAATCAAGGACGGCTTGAACTCGCTCGGGATTGACAGCAATACCCTTGCCAGAGATTACATGGCCTAGATAGGTCACCTCTGGCAACCAAAATTCACACTTGGAGAATTTGGCATAAAGGCGATGCTCTCGAAGTTTCATCAATACCAGCCTTAGATGTTCGGCATGTTCCTCTTCATTCTTGGAGTAGATGAGTATGTCATCGAGGTATACTACGACGAATTTATCCAAGTACTCCATGAAAACCGAGTCCATTAACCGCGAGAAGGTGGCTGGGGCATTGGTTAAACCGAAGGACATGACGGTGTACTCGTATTGGCCATAACGAGTAACAAAGGCCGTTTTGGGAATGTCCCCGTTTCTGATTTTGATTTGATGGTAGCCCAACCTCAAATCCATCTTGGAAAAGACTGAGGATCCAGCGAGCTGATCATACAGATCATTGATCCTGGGAAGAGGGTATTTGTTCTTGATGGTGACCAGGTTGACAGGGCGGTAGTCCACAACCATTCGATCCGTTCCATCCTTCTTCTTGACGAAGAGGATGGGGCAAGCCCAAGAAGAGGAACTAGGACGGATGAAACCCTTTTTCAAGGACTCATCGAGTTGGTTCTTAAGCTCGGCTAGTTCTAAGGGTGCCATCTTGTAGGGTCTTCTAGAAATTGGAACGGTTCCTGGAACAAGGTCTATCACAAACTCGACATCCCTGTCAGGTGGAACACCTGGCAATTCTTCTGGAAGGACATCCGGAAAGTCTCGGACTACCGGAACATCCTCAAGGTCTGGAAGGGGGTTGGCATTTAAGGAGTAAAGCTGGCGCTTGGCCACTCGAGTTAAGACATTGACTGTCTTGCCCGATTGGGTGAGTAAGTTGAACGGTTCTAGTGGCACAATCGATCTTAGCATAATGAGTTGACATCCAGTCCATACCCAAGATGATGTTTATGTCTGAGACTTGAGAGCTATTAAGGATGCAAGGAAGACAAGTCTATCGACAAGGATTTCGTTCCCATGGCTTACTCTAGAAGTTTGCCATCTAGAGCCAGGAGTTTGAATTTCCATGGTAGAGGGCATGTCACAGAATGTCGTGTTGTGCAATCGAGCATAGTTCTCGGATATGAATGAATGAGATGCTCCAGTATCGAAAAGAACAAATACCGGATGGCAGTTAACAAGGAGCGTACCAAGGACGACGTTGGGATCCTCATGAGCCTCCTTGGCTGAAACATAGTTGACATGGCCACGTGCAGTGGTGGCCGTCTTGGCGTAGAATGTTTTTCCCGCGGGCTTACCACGGCCAACGGACTTTCCAGTTTGATTGGGGTTGTTGTTCTGGGGACACTCTCGGCTATAGTGACCCGGATCTCCACACCTAAAGCATGTCACCACATTGGGGCGTGGAGCAGCATTAGCAGCGGGGCCACCATAGAGCTTGGGCGGTGCAAATTGCTGGTTGGGACGAGGCGCCTCAAAGGATGGCCTCGGGATGAACCTGGGTGGCAGTGCCGTGCTTGGGATCCACACCCGGCGCTTCTGAGCTCCAGAGCCGGATGAAGAGACAAAGTCACCGGAGTGCTTGCGTGAAGCGTCATAATCAGTCTGGCCTGTCTCAGCACTGATGGCTTTATTTACCAACTTCTGAAAGGAGGTGCACTCGTGCAGACGAAGATCGCGGCGAAGCTCAGGGCTAAGTCCCTTGCGGAACCTTGCTTGCTTCTTAGCGTCAGTAGATACCTCTTCGGGAGCATAGCGTGCCAGATTTCCAAATTCACGACTATAAGCATCCACAGTCAGTCTTCCTTGGGTGAAGTTGCAGAACTCCTCTCTCTTGCGATCCATGAGACCTTCCGGAATGTGATGCTCGCGGAAAGCCTCACTGAACTCATCCCAAGTAGTAACTTGGCCGACCGGGCGCATAGCTTCGAAGTTTTCCCACCAAAGGCTAGCAGGGCCTTCGAGGTGATAGGCAGCATAGGTAACCTTGTTGGCTTCGGCTACGTTGGCAGAACGTAGCTTGTGGGTAGTGCTGCGAAGCCAGTCATCCGCGTCGAGGGGTTCGACGGAATGGTTAAACTTTGGTGGGTATAGCTTGATAAAATCATTGATCGACACCAAGTCATTTCGCGGGTGGCGTGCAGTGTTCTGCTCAATCCTCTCTAGCAGGCGGTTAGTCTCACGCTTGTTTCTTTCTGCCTCCAGCATTACTTTGGCCAGAGAAGGCGGGTGAGGCAGATTTTCACCCCTAGCTACACTGGCTTCCCCCTGCTCTGAGGCAGCAGGGTTGCTGCGGGTGTTGACCATCCTAGGAGAAAACAAGACAATGGTTTAGATAAGGATGGCTCAAACTTAGCAAGGAAGTGCAGAATGTAATGGATAACACGGAATGCAGAGATGTTCATCCGTATGTCATGGTAATATAAAACTGCCATATATATACCAACAGTCATACACATCATACATAGTTTAGTACAAGCCCAGGCTACAGTACACTATGATGAAAGACATTACAACTCATCGGAGGCATTCCAAGCTCCTATACATTATTTGTCTACACCTCCGGATTTGATTACACACAAAGTCATATTCCACAAGTCTCGCAGGACAATGGAGATACAACTACTACAATACTAGTGGTACTACTACTAACTCAGACAGCTCCGTAGTAGTCCTCATAGAAGTCACCTCCGTAGCCTGGAAGTTCAACGTGACCATCCGGGAACAGACGGTCCTGAGGAGCCTGTGGACCATAGGGGCTAGGATGAGGCCTTGGACCAACAAACGGTGGCCTGCGGGGACCACGGGGTGGGGTGATGCCTCCCACATCATGCCAATCCACCATGTCTGGCAGAGCTGATCTCATAGGATACAGATCCCTTGTATCCATACATCCAGCTTGCACCGCAGGTGCAAACCGAGTCAATGTGGCCCAATGATCAGCACGGGTATTGAAAAGCTCCAGCCTCAAGGCCCGATTCTCTCGGTCCTTATCTTCGAGCATCTCGGCAGTGGTACGAGTTAATGAGTCCTCCTGAGTGGAGTCAGCATAGATAGCCTGAAGATACCCTTGCGCTCCCGGAAGTGAAGCTGGCTGTAACGGAAGTCGGTGTTCCGAAGCAGGCCAGTCCGGACTCGCATAATGGTCATCATGGAATAGGCAGCATCCTGCACAGCCATCTCAACAGTAACCCCCAGTCCATAGGAACAGTGAAGGGGCTCGGTAGATCCAGGATAAGAAGGAAATATCCTGACGGTGCAGAAATATTGGCTTTGATTAAAGTCTCGGAATTGCTCTTCGACGGTGTATTCGGGATACCAACGGTAACCCGTCTCGATCATTACCCGGACTAACATAGCAGTATGACCGGGCACGTCGAGGCACCGGGTCAGGCGAACCACTTGGTTTTGAACACGGTTGGCCATCTGAAAGCACAACCACAATGCAAAGACATCAGAATTTCTAGGGAAAAATTGGACAGCATAACAGCTGTAAATGCTCAGAAAAAGATTTGAGACATCCATAACAGTTCGCAATACCACTCAACAACATCATATCAAGGTTCTGATCCAATTAGAAACATACTAAGAATAGTAGAAACTGAACTGGGACTTGTAACAACAATCCTATAAGCTACTACAGATTAGTAACACATGAACCTGATAGAAGAAGAGAGCCTAGTCCTTAACCCACGTTGAATGAGAAGAGAATGACTCAGATCAGAGGCATAGGATAAAGGAGTAAAAGAGCCTTACGTTCCCTCCCACAATCAATTCCCCTACATATAACTAAAGCATTTCTAGACTCGACATCGACCAGTTTGGCTCAACGAACCTATAGGCAGTCCGGCTCTGATACCAACGCTGTCAGGACCCCGATTCCAAGTCACATCGATCTAGCCGGTAACACCTCATATCACTTTGCGGCCTCACGCACGGTATCCCACGGGTGTCGCCTTACCATGGCCCGGGACCGTTTGCGCCTTTTGGCTCACGTATATGATAGTGTCGCTAGCATCCATATGACAGAGAACCCGGGCCGACATGGCTAGTCGTGAACCCAAAGCGGCACAGACCTATGGAGACAGGCATACATGAATCACATCGAACATGTCGGTCATCAGCGAGTGATTCCGGGCTGTAGCACTGGGCTAACAGGACTCCGGGGAACCCGGGCTGTAGCAGGCTAGGCAGGACTCCGGATATCACCGCGTGACATTTCCCCGAAGGGACAGACATAGGAACGAAGTGAAACACATGCCGGCCAGTCAAGTGTCCTGAAGTAGTGCTGGGCTAGCAGGACTCCGGTGAACCGGGCTGTAGCGGACTACTATGGCTCGAGGAACACTAGACTACATTTCCCCATAAGAAAGGCTGCCAAGGATAAACAACTAGATTGTCGGATCCCACTCATACCAAGCATTTCAATCATACACACAATATGCCCGATATGAGTACATACAACATGGCATCACAACAAAACTCTACAACTCAAGTACTTTATTTAAAGGCTCCAGAGAGCCATACATAACATGTTCATACAGATAGGGGTCACATGACCCGACACTCAAGTCATACAATCATACAAGCACATGCGGAAGCAACTAGTCTGAGTACAGACTCTAGAAAGAAAGAAGGCTTCTCGAAGCCTGTCTATCTACATAGGGCCCTCCATGGCCAGGATCACCACCTGGGTGGCTAGTCACTCGTCGACGTCAAGGTCTACGTAGAACCCATCGGAGGGGGCGGTGTTGTCGTCTGAAAACAGTAATTAAGCAAACATGAGTACAAAGGTACTCAGCAAGTCTTACATCAGAACCTACTATACATGCTTATTCTCAAGAAGGTGGTGGGGTTAATGCAGCAAGCCAGCTTTGACTCTTGGCTAAGCTATCCTACGGAACTTCACCAGTAAAATAGTTTTCGCACACGAGTCCACTACTCACCAACACAATACTCCACCGGGGATCCTCCCTCGTCATCCTACGAGAGGGCCATCCTCGGTACTCACACTTATCTTGAGTCTTTTAGTAGTACCCATTAACTTGTCTATGAACTGTATAGGCAACCAAGTAGTCCTTTACCGCGGACGCGGCTATTCGAATAGTTTTATACCCTGCAGGGGTGTACTTCTTCATACACGCTTTCACCACTTACCGCCGTTTACACGACATGTACTCGGCAACCTTCAAGCGGAAGCCCAGCGAGGGTGTCGGCCACGGCCTACCTAAACACTTAAGTCTCTAGTCCAGGTTTATCGCCTATCCAGGTTCCATCCGCAGGGAGTCCGGCCGAGGTTTCCACATACGGCCCCGAACGATGTGAACAGGGTCCCGAGACGCCTAACGGGCGCCCGGCATACCCGGCCACGGTGTATCTACCGCAACATAGCCCACCCCTAGGGTCAGCGCTACGCACGGCCGCCAACACATAACCTACAAACACCAGAAACTATTTGCAACTCCTGGACAGAGTACTAGGGTGGTTAAGAAGCCGAGAGGGTCAATTAAGGATCCCAATGCATGGTAGTAGCTGAATCTTAAATCACACATACAGATCTCAGTTCTTAGGGACGGCCTCAATGAAACAACCCACCATGTACTCCTACATGGCCTCTCATCGATACCTTTACCAAAACATGTTCAACACATCCCTCACATTACCGGCATAAGCATTTCACTCTGGCCCATCACCCAGATGAACCAGACCTGACACAACTCTAAGCATAGCAGGCATAGCAAGGTAGGAATCACATACATGGCTCAATCAACTCCTACACATGCTAGTGGGTTTCATCTAGTTACTGTGGCAATGACAGGTCATGCAGAGGATAAGGGTTCAACTACCGTAGCACACAGCAGTTTGAATCGCGTTGTCTTAATGCAGTAAACAAGAGCAGAAGCGAGAACATGGGTTTGTATCGGAATGATCAATGGTTGCTTGCCTGATGGAGTGGTAGTGGGATACTGCCCTTCAGTTGGATACTCGTGAATATCCTCGGAGGCAGAACCTACCACGAAGAACACATCGGAACACAATCAACACATGACGATATGCAACAATATGATGCATGCTATGACATGGCAATATGAATGTGTCTTGGCCTAATGCAAGTTATAATAGAAAGGAATGAACTCATTTGAATCAAAGATTCAAATATTAGCTCATTAAACATGGCCTTAATAGTGCATTTCCTTATTCTGCTTAAACAGCAAGGTAAACTTGTTTTGTCATGCATGAAACCATTACAGATGGATAGATTGAATTTTTCTGATCATTTTTCATATATAAATCTTTGCATTTGGAGCTATGGTTGATTTTCTATGATTTTTAGAAGTTTTAACTATTTTCTGGAAATTCCTGAATAAAAATAAATCCAGAAAATGCATTACTGCGTCAGCATTACGTCAAGGTGACGTCAGTGGTCAACGGGGACGTCCAGGTCAAACCTGACTGGTGGGTCCCGTGTGTCAGTAGTTAATTAAGCTAATTATTTTTAATTGAAACTAATCTGATTTAGTTAACAGAGGGGGACCCACTTGTCATTGACTCAGGGGAGTCAAACTGGGGTCAAACCCCTGGTCAGCGGGGCTAATCCCGCCGGCGTTGAGTCGCCGGCGAGGCCGAGACGGCGGAGGGCTTCGGATTTGGTCCTCCGGTGACCAAATCGACGGCGGAGACGTGCTACGCGTAGCTGGGGCTCGCGCGCATCTAGTGGGGCAAGTGGGAGGAGCTGGGGTGGAGCGAGCTCGCCGGAATCGAGCTCGTGGCGGCGGCCGGAGTTCGGGCGGGGTTGGTTTCGAGGCTACGGTGCACGGGAGAAGGAGCTGGTGGTGGCTACGGGTTCCTGGTGCTGCGCTGAGCACAACGGCGAGCTTGGCCTCGAGCCACTGTGGCTCTGGCCACGACGGCGCCATGGTCGCGGCGGGGAGCTCTCGGGTGCGGTGGAATGGCGGCTACAGAGGCCAAACGAGCACGGGAAGCTAGGGAAAAGGAAGAGGAGCTCACAGCGGGGTCGGAGAGGGGGTCAGCGAGCTCGGGGAGGACTTGAGGCCGGCGAATCGAACGACGGCGTCCGGCGGCCGTGGACGGGGAAGAAGGGCACCACGTCGTCTTGGGGTCGTCCGAGCTTGCGTGGGTCGACGGAGAGGTCCAGGGTGACGAGGCGGAGCGATTGGGCTCGTCGGAGGGGCGAGGGAGTGGCTCTGGTGGCAACTACGGCGATCGGCGGCGAGGACGCGCTCGGCCATCGCGGGAGAGAGTGAGGGAGACGAGGGGGAGAGTGAGGAGGATGAGAGGGGACGTGGGGGTCGCGTGGCATCCCTGGACGTCTCCATGGCGGCAGAAGCAGGAGGTGGCCGGCGTGTGGCCGCGGGCGCCGGCCACGCGCTCCGCGTCCTTCTGGCGCGAGGAGGACGACGACTGGCAGGGCGAGCCAGGTGGGCTGGCCAGCACAGGTAAGGCCCAGGTGGGCTTCCCTCTCTCTTTTTTTTGAATTTGTTTCTGTTTTTCTATTTAACTGCAACTGTTGGGCTTTATTAAAATACTAAAACGTTTCCAAAAATCCTGAAAATAATTGTGGGCTCTGTTTAGATTTATTTCCAACAGCAAACATTTATTTCCAGAATTATTTGAGCATTTAAATTATTTTATAGCATTTAAATGCCCAAATTCAAATACTTATGGTTTAATTCAATGACCTTCTGTTGACCTAGAAAATTGTGCACCAATTTTGCCAGAGGTTCTAACCCAAGACAAAGAGGGTGAACTTTTTAGAAGGGCATTTCAGGTTCATTGAAAATAATTTTAGTAAACCCTAGTTGTTTCCAGGGGGGTTGGGGGTTCTGTCATCCCCATTTCAAATTTAAGAGGAAAATAAACATGATGCACACTCTAATGCTTGAACTAGCTAGGGTGTGACAAGAATACTTGATCGGCCTTGCCAGATTCATGGCACCCCTGACAAGCCTGCCAATCATACCAACAGAAATTGTTGGGTCTTTAAACAGGCATGTAAGCTAAACACCGAAAATAAAGGGAAGGGGCCGCCCAGCGAGGACGACGATGAAGAGCCTCACCAACAAACACCGGGGGCAAAAGAAACTTTCCCCTGAGGTAAAAACTGTGAACATGATCTATGTCACTCATATCCCCAAGCGGGAGCGCAAGCGCGCACTAAGGGGCGTTTATGCCATAGAGCCGGTCGCCCCAAAATTTAACCCATGGTCAGCCTGTCCGATCACTTTTGATCGCAGAGACCATCTGACTAGTATCCGTCATGGAGGTTCGGCAGCATTGGTCCTCGACCCAGTCATCGACGGATTCCATCTTACGCGAGTCCTTATGGACGGCGGCAGCAGCCTTAACCTGTTTTATTAGGACACTATCCGCAAAATGGGTACTGATCCATCAAGAATCAAACCCACTAAAATCACCTTTAAAGGAGTGATAACCGGCGTCGAGGCATGTTGCACAGGGTCCATAATGCTGGAAGTAGTCTTTGGTTCACTAGATAATTTCCATAGCGAAGACTTGATCTTCGACATCGTCCCCTTCCGCAGTGGCTGTCACGCACAGCTCGGACAAACCGCTTTCGCCCGTTTCAATGCAGTCCCACGCTACGCTTATCTAAAGCTCAAGATGCCTGGACCACGTGGCGTTATAACAGTCAATGGAAACATGGAGCGCTCCCTCCATACTGACAAGCATACCACAGCCCTCGTAGCCGAAGTGCGGTGTGGCCTTATCAAGCCGAATACTACATCGGCAGTCAAGCCACCGGACACCGTTAAACGAGTCCGGTCTAACCTGCATAATGCCAGTTTGGCTCATCCAGAGCTAGATTAACAATTCAGCCTCTGTACATGCCCCAAATTGATAGCGGCATACATACCGCGCATACATAACTATGCACTAAAGATACCATGGGCAAGGATGGAGGCACACCACAACTAAAGTCCACAATACGGCTCGACCCTATCGGGACCCTCACATTCTCCCCTTTTTCTTCTTATTTTTATTTTCATGTTCTTCACAACCCACATCACTTTTTGATGGTACCAAGGGCCCTCTTCTAGGCCCCTCATGTATTCTCAATCGTTGATCCTCTTAAAGGATCATACACCAAGGTGAAAAGCAGCACAGACGTGCGGCAGAGTGTCCAAAGGATCTTCAAGATCATCTTTTCCTTTTTAGGACCTGTATACAGCTTTCCCTTGTGTTCGGCATGTAAAATAGCCTCGATGCTTATCGCATCCTCTCTAAAAATAAGTTTTGACATATCAATCAGACTATAATGGAAACAGTTTCGCCCAACCCTGTTCGATATTGGCTTATTTCCTAAATTTGTATTCCCTCTTTGTGTCAGATTGTCATATACACCTCGGCACGATTTACATCGCCGGGGGCTCTAGTCAGCCACATATATTCTTTCCTCAAAAAAAGACAAGTCTGAACACTTTTATAGTATACTTTGGCGTCTCGAATATGGCATTATATGCATTGGCTCTGAATCATGTCTTTGGTCAATAGTTCGGTTGCCCGGCTCCTGTGGTTACCACCTTACGTTCCGCTTGTTCGGATAAGGTAGTAAAGGGAGAACAATTGCGATTGTGTTTCTGGTTCGTCTAGTCAAACACCTCAGTAGAGAAAGCCGAAAATTGATTGTCATGGTATGCCGAGAGTTGGTTGGCTATTCGGCGACTTAATGTAAATCTCTTGCGATTTTTAACATATTATACGAAGGACTGACTTCTGTTTGGTCACGCGCCTAAGGCATCCCAGTTCGGACAGCCGCACGCCCACCAGGGGCAAGTTCCTAGCCCCACAGTCAAACTCCTATGGCTAAGTGAGAGTGATAAAGCCACATAGTCCGATTGCCTAGTTCACCGCACTAACACCTCCTTCACGGACCAAGACGTTGGGTCAAGAGTGGTTACATGCTATTCTGAACACCCCCGTAGGGGCTGAAGCCGACGACTGGCAAGCTCTCAGGGATAAAAACAACCGCACAGGAGGAAAAATACTTTAAGATAAAAAGGCGCAAATATATTACAAAAGCCTTGGTTTATAATACAATGTCTGGGAAGGTTGGATACATTCATTCAAACATAATATCCTTCGAGCACTAGCCCTCTATCAAGCGGACACCCTCTAGGACATCTTCAAAATAGCGGTCCAGCTTGCAGTGGTCCTTGTCAGTGTCAAAACCGGCGGATCTCGGGTAGGGGGTCCCAAACTATGCGTCTAGGATCAATGGTAACAGGAGACGGGGGACACGATGTTTACCCAGGTTCGGGCCCTCTCTATGGAGGTAATACCCTACTTCGTGCTTGATTGATCTTGATGAATATGAGTATTACAAGAGTTGATCTACCACGAGATCGTAATGGCTAAACCCTAGAAGTCTATCCTATATGGGTATGGTAATGAGTGTATGTGGTATCCTTTCCGGATTATCCCCTTCGGTTTATATAGACACCAAGGGGATCTAGGGTTTACATGGAGTCGGTTACATAAGAAGGAATCTTCGGTCGCCAAGCTTGCCTTCCACGCCAAGTAGAGTCCAATCCGGACACGGTGCAGTCTTCCGCCTTCATGTCTTCATAGCCCATCAGTCTGGCCCAAAGGATAATAGGTCAGACGCCCGAGGACCCCTTAGTCCAGGACTCCCTCAGTAGCCCCTGAACCTGGCTTTCAATGACGAGGAGTCCGGCGTGCAGATTGTCTTCGGAATTGCAAGGAGGGTTCCCCTTTCTCTGAACTCCAAGATAGTCTTCGGATGCGATGATAGTATCCGGATCTGTCACATACCACACACAGCCGCAGAGAGAATATATTTTCACACGAGTTCTATCCGCTGACAGCTTTTCACAACAAGACATTACATTTGCCCGGTCATAATTTCGAACCGCTTTTCGTCTGCCGCTCCACATTTTGAGACGCGGTTGCCATTGGCACGTCTCGTCAAAGCAGACATCGTGTCCCCTTATCACGGGATTCTCATCAAAGCGGGCATGGGTAACCCAACTGTGCCGTTCATACAACCCTTGGGAATAGGTGGGGTTTTAGGACGAGTGGGAGGCACTTGATATTCATGGCCTTTATAAGGGGATAAGGACACTCTCCCTTTACCCACACCCTTCTTCATCTTTACTCCTTCCGTCCTCGAGCTCTAGCGCCCAAGCTTTAGCTTTTCCACGTTTGAGAAGGCACTCCAATCATTCCCGGATCCGGAGCTGGAGGCAAGTGGATGGCCTCCTCCGTTGAGAAGAAGGACATCACGGAGCTACGGGAAGCTGGATATTTAGCCAAGGAGATTGCTCATCGACTCCCGATAAAAGGGCAAATCGTCCTTACCCCTGAGCCCTATGAGAAGGTTGTGTTTCTCACACACTTCGTCCATGGGCTGGGATTCCCTCTTCATCCATTTGTCAGTGGATTGATGTTTTACTATGGTTTGCACTTCCATGATCTGGCCCCCAACTTTATCCTCAACATCTCCGCATTCATAGTTGTGTGCAAAGCCTTTCTCCGCATCCCACCTCACTTTGGCCTATGGCTGAAGACTTTTAATGTAAAGCCAAAGGTGGTGCGCAGCCAATAGGCCAAGTGCGGAGGTGCCATGGTGGGCAAGATGCCCAATACCACCTGGCTCGAAGGCTCCTTTGTAGAGACGATGAAGGGATGGCAATCGGGGTGGTTCTATATCACCGAGCCGCGCAACGCCAACTGGGTGGCGACTCCCAAATTATGATCCGGAGTCCCGATGCGGCTTACCTCCTGGCAAGAGAAGGGCCTGACCTGGTGATCTTTGGAAGAGATTACGGGGCTCCAAATGTGCCTCCAGAATATGGTAACCCGGAAGATCAAGCTCGTTGATGTGATCCAGGTCATGCTTGTACGCCGGATCCTTCCGTGTCAGCGTCGGACATGTTATTTGTGGGAGTTCGATTCGGCCAAGCACCAGACGCTGCTAACGCTTTTTGGCACGATGCACGAAGATATCTGGAAGGTGCTCTTCAAGGGCAGCGAGACACCGCCACCCTTGACCAAAGATCGCGGGCTCAACTTTAAGCGTGAGGCCAATTCGGTAAGCCATCAAGGTATAGTCTTTAAGGACACACTTTGAGGAAGGATACTAAGCCTTCTTATCAATTTATTTTTCAGGCCTGGGTCGACCTAGCGAGATGGATTAATAGTCCGGCTTCACTGCTTGAAGACGAAGAAACCCCACTCCTTACGAAGATGCTATTTTTGGCGCCTTCCGACGTACAGGAGAAGAAGGTCAAAACCACGGCCAAGGGGACCAGGAGTGGGATTCACCGATGGAGCACCTTGGTCATCTCGTCTGACGATGAGACAGACCCCTCAGCCGCCGACGATGACGACGAGGAGGGAGGCGACTCCCCTCCTATGGAAGGAAGGGAGAAAAGGGGGGCCTCCACGAGTTTGGAGGTGGGGGCACCCAAGAGGGGGAGAGGCTCCCTTGCGGATAACTCCGCGTGGATGTTGATAGCAGTCTGGAGCAACCTCGCCGGACCAAGCCTCGGGCCGCCTCGTGAGTACCAGAATCAAAAACATCTAGCCTTCTCGGTTTGTAATATTGATACATCTTAAACCTTGTCATTGCAGTCCGGCACGCGATGGCTCCCCGGATCCTCGACAGAGGATTCGTTGGACTCGAAGGAGATGGCTAGCATGTCTCTGCCACCTGCTCATTCCATCTCACCCAATGGTGATGACAAGGTGGTGTCCAAAAAGACTTTCCTAGGCCGGGGGGAGATTCCGGAGACCATCGGGGTGACGTCCCAGGATGACTCCTCGGCCGCCGGACATACAGGGGAAAAAGTCCCCACGGGGACTGGTGACGGGGCCCGAGTTCCCTTCAGGCCTCAGCCAGATACCATTCCGGAGATCTGCATGGCTACGGGGTCTAGCGAACGGCATTCCCCCGAGGAGGGAATGTGCCTGTTCCACCGGTGACCTCTATCCAACCAGAGGCACCGGATAATCTACTAGAGGCGCTATGAGGCACCTCTATCATGGATGAGCATCGTGTCCTTATGGACACGGTAATAGAGAAGGTTCAGTTTGTCAAAAGTAGACTACCCGAAGCCTGCACCAGCCTTCTAACGGGCTTTGAGGTAAGTAATGTGATTGTAGGAAAATATCACTGTATAGACAATAGCCCCTGATGCTCTATTTGGTGTTCGGGAGGAAAAGCCAAACAGAGGATCGAGAATAAATATCGCAGGAGTCTAACATGAGCTGTCTGTGTGAATAAGCAGGTCTCGCTGCAGGCTGCCACTGCTCATGCTGCGGAAGTTTCCGGACTGAAGCGGGAACTGGAGCAGGCCAAGGAGGAGCTCGGCCTCGTGAAGAAGCAGCTGGAAGATAGCCAAGGTATGCAGTAACCTGTGTCTACATTTTGAAAAAATGAGTAGTCCAACCGGACTAAAGTGTCATAAACTTTATTAGTGGCCATGACCGAGGTGTCGGCCCTTAAGAAGGCGCTATCCGAGGCCGAAGACAAAGCGGCCAAGGAACACGCCTCGTGCGAGGAGCACGAGGCCCGGGTTGGTGAGGCGCAGCAACAGCTCCAGGGCGCGATAGAGAGGTTTGAGTCCTTGGAGCGCGATTGCAAGGTGCAAGAGTCTGAATTGGTAAAGGCCCGCCAGAGCGCGTAGGATGCACGAGCCGAAGCCCAAAGCGCCCTCCAAGTAATTCAAGCGGCCAAGAAGATTACGGCGGGTAAATCTTTCACCATGCATAGCAAGTGTGTAGAAGAAACATTCCTTGTACTTATCCTGAATTTGGATTTTCCAGGGGCATTTACAGATCTGCCGCACAGTGTGTCAAATGCTGCCGAGCATTATATAGCCGAAGAAGGGATGTCTACGGAGAAGCTATTCTGGTCCTAATATCTGGGATCCGAACATCTGGTGCCCTTCAGTGACTAGCTAAAGTAGTTGGTCGAGCTGCATAGGTTTGCAGAGCTAGCCATGAAGGACCTGATAGTCCGGCTGTGGCCTGCCGACCCTATACCTAGCAGCTACTTCAGGCTTGTGCAGCGTCTTGTGAGTGCATGTCCGCGGCTCGAAGCCGTGAAGCGGTCAGTCTGTATTGAAGGTGCGCGTATGGCATTTGCCCGCGTTAAGATGCATTGGGCGAAGCTGGATGCCGAGAAGCTAATGACTGAGGGGCCGCCGGAGGGCAAGGAGCATCGTCGGCCCGAGCACTATTTTGATGGTGTCCTGGAGGGGTCCCGCCTTGTGGCAGAGCAATGTTCGAAGGATATCATATTCCCATGAGAACATGTGTATTGCCTTGCCCTGTAATATGGAACAATGGTGTTGTGTAGTATAATTCTTATGATTTAAATTTGCCTCCTGTGCGGCCGTTCATTAACTCTGAGGGTTGACCAGTCGTCGGCTTCTGCCCCCACATAAATAGTATGGGGGTGTTCAGGATAAATCTAAACACTCTTTACTCCACATTCTGGTCCTTAAAGGAGGTGTTTAGCGCAACGAACAAGGCAATCAGACTATGCGGCCTTTACCGCCCTCACTTAGTCATAGGAGTTTGACAATTAAGAAAGTTTGGCAAAGCCCCTGGTATTCGGAAGACCGAACTAGGGGCGCTATGCACGTCTAATCGAGGGAACCGATCCTTCGCAAGAAGCGGAAAAAAAAATCTCTAACGATTTGGAACCTCTCGAACAGCTGACCGGCTCTCGCCGCATCATGACAGTCAGTTTTCGGCTTTCTCTACTGAGGTGCTCGTCCGGAAGAACCGAGACACAATCGCAGTAGTTCTCCCTTTACTACCCTAGCCGATATAGCGGAACGTAGGGTAGCAAGCACAGGAGCCGGGCAACCCAACTATTGACCAAAGACATGATTCAGAGCCGATGCATATAATGCTATAAGTTCGGGGTGCCGAACTATACTATAAAAGTGTTCAGACTTTTTATTGATGTAGTGTTGGGTGTAATGAAGCCCCTGGAATAGTAATATGTACCATGGTGTACATGTGCGATGAGTAATTAATACAGAGGTGAGTTAATGGAAAAATGAAATAATAAGCTAACGTTGCCGTGTATTCACCATTGTGATGTAACTAGTATGTCAAGGCGTACTTTGTACGAGTAATGCGATAAGCAAGTAGGGCTATTTAACATGCCGCAACCAAGGGCGAGCTACGTGCGGGTATGAAAAGCAAGTATGGCAATCGTTTAGTAGAGACCACCTGGGGATTCCCTTGTAAGCCAGAGATCCTTGCCTCCTTGGTGTGTTCTGCAAGCGGGTTGTCTGCATAGACCTTCAAAAGAGAAGAAAACCCGTAAAAAAGGTAAAAGCGTGCGAATCCCAGGGTCGGTCGACCCGTACAATGGATCGCGAACGAGTTATGCCTCCGTCACTTCCCATGGGGTTTTGAGTGCGTAGTTTATGTACGTGCAATATTAGTCCCATTGCCTCACCGGGGCTAGGACGGAGGTCAAATTGCTAATTCAGCTCTTAACGAGCCGAGCTGTCCTGCTGCAGTGTGGTCCAGACCCTCTTGATGATGTCCGGGGGCTCGGCAGCCGGATTATAATGCTGCTTGAGAAGGCCGCTCTGTACTTCTGTTGCTAGGGCGGCAGTGTGCTCCTCTGTACAGAGGGAGCATTCCATGTTTCCATTTACTGTAATGATGCCTGTCGGCGTTTTGGGAACAGGGGTCCCTAGACTTGCCTGCCTGTGGCCCGCTGCGTGGCTAAGCCAGCAGGCTGTATGGCCCATCTTCATCAACAAGGCATCCAAGACCCTCGCGAGACGACACAAGACCTCCTCTGGAGCGGCCTAGTCAGGCAGGCTCACGAGGAGAAAAGATATCAAGGCGAGGTGAACCTCACGAGGCTCTCGTGACGTGAGCCATGACGATCGACACCAGGCGGGCGCCAACACACGCAGTGTCCTTGTTTCCTCTTTGGTGCTAACGAAACCAGCGCACGCGAGGAGTACCGAGGCATCAGGCAAAGGTTGCCATTTTGGTGCAACAAGACCAAGACCAGAAGGACGGCAAGATGGAGGTCATCGTGGAGCCCAAGACGGCATCACCACCAGAGCCTTTGGCAGGCGAAGACCACTTTTGTCAGGATAGCTTGTACTAGCTGTCCCCCTTCAAATTTGCCTGCCATTGTTGGCTCCCTTCCCGCTCAAGATTTGGGAAGAGGACCAGGGCCTCTATAAGTAGGACTAGCCACCACCATAGGCGGGAGAGACGACATCTTAGATCACTCTCACCCACACAAGTTAGCCAAGCACAAGAACACCTCAACCTCAGGAGGTTGTTCTTCCCATTGTATTGTTCATCATCAGCCCGAGAGGCAATCCACCACCACCACACTGGAGTAGGGTATTACACCACAACGGTGGCCCGAACCAGTATAAATCTTGTGTCTTTCTGTGTTGCGAGTTCGTCGAGTTCGTCCGATCTTAGCGAGTTAGGGCGTAGATCGGTGGGAGGAAAAGACTTCGCGCGCACCCCAGTGTTCGAACCTTAAGGGTTTGCCAGAACCCCACATCCGACAACGCCACGTGGGCCGGGCATCTTGAGCTTGAGATAAGCGTAATGTGGCACCGCATTGAATCTAGCGAATGTCGTTCATATGAGTAGGGCGTGATAGCCGCTGTGAAATGGGACGATATTGAAGATTAATTCTTCGCTTCGGAAGTTATCCGGGGAACCGGATACTACCTCCAGCGTTATTGAGCCCGTACAACGGGCCTCTACGCCTGGTATGACTCCTTTAAAGGTAGTCTTCGTGGGCATGACCCGTGAGGGGTCGATGTTCATTTTACATACTGTATCCTGATAGAGCAGGTTGAGGCTGCTACCGCCGTCCATTAGGACTCGTGTCAGGTGGAATCCGTCGATGATTGGGTCAAGGACCAGTGCGGCTGAACCGCCATGGCGAATGCTGGTTGGATGATCTCGGCGGTCAAAGGTGATCAGAAATGACAACCACGGATTGAATTTTGGGGCGACTGGCTCTAACGCATAGACGTCCCTAAGTGCGCGCTTGCGCTCCCTTTTGGGGATGTGTGTAGCATATATTATGTTCATTGTTTTGACTTGAGGGGGGAATTTCTTTTGCTCCCCAGTGTTTGGCTGCCGGGGCTCCTCGTCATCGTCCTCGCTCTGTGATTCTCCTTCCTTGTTTCTGTTGTGGACCGTGCTGGCTTGTTTAAACACCCGGCAATCTCTGTTAGTATGGTTGACCGGTTTGTCTGGGGTGCCATGTATCTGGCAAGGACGATCGAGTATGCGTTCCAAGATGGATGGTCCTCCGTTTCTCCTTTTATAGGGCTTCTTTCGCTAGCCGTACATGGAGCCACTGAAACCGGCGTGAACTGTAGTGTCGTCGGTGTTATCGCCATTGCTTCGGCGTTTGTGTCTATTGCGCCGGAGCTTGCCGGTGTTGTTTTTGGCCTCGGAGGGGCCTGTTTCATTGGCTATGTTTGTACTGCGAGCCAGCCAACTATCCTCTCCCGCGCAAAAGCGGGTCATAAGTGCGGTGAGAGCTGCCATGGATCTCGGCTTTTCCTGGCCGAGGTGGTGGGCAAGCCATTCGTCCCGGATGCTATGCTTAAAGGCCTCTAGGGCTTCAGCGTCCGGAAAGTCGGCGATCTGGTTCTTTTTGGTTAGGAACCTAGTCCAGAATTTTCTGGCCGATTCTCCGGATTGTTGAACTATGTGGCTTAAGTCATCGGTATCGGGTGGCCGGACATATGTACCCTGGAAGTTGTCGAGGAAGGCCTTTTCCAAGTCCTCCCAGATGCCGATGGAGTTCTCAGGCAAACTATTTAGCCAGTGTCGAGCTGGTCCTTTGAGCTTTAATGGGAGGTATTTGATTGCATGGAGGTCTTCTCCTTGGGCCCTGTGTATGTGAAGAATAAAATCTTCGATCCACACTGCGGGGTCGGTTGTTCCGTCGTATGATTCAATATTGACAGGCTTGAACCCCTCAGGGAATTCATGATCCAGCACCTAGTCTGTGGAGCAGAGAGGGTGTGCGGCGCCTCTATAGCGGGTCGTGTCACGGTGTATCTCCGACGACGTTCGTCTGTGGTTATCGGCCTGGGTGTGATTAAATTTGTCACGTCCGAATAGGTAGCTATCGTCCCGGGTATGGAAACGTCCTTCGATCCGTATATAGATCTGGTGTGTCCTGCTCTATTGTCCAATTCCTGCCGAAGGTCGTATGTATGGTCCCGAGCTGGTCTGTCCCTGTTTTTGCGAGGCGGTGGGGCGAGCTGCTGTTCGGTCTGAGTTGCCGTTTTATCCCGACCGCGGGGTGGCCGGTCCGCATTGTGCGAGGGAGGTATGGGATCTGTTGTCTCCTCATCAAACTGAGGTAGCAGTCTGCGTTTTGGGTACCTCTTGGCTGGGCGCTTGAGGTCGTATTCCTCAGCTGTCAGGACATCAGTCCATCTATCGACGAGCAGGTCTTTTTCAGCTTGAAGCTGTTGTTGTTTCTTTTTCAGGCTTCTTGCAGTGGCTATGATTTGAAGCTTAAAGCGCTCCTGCTCGAGAGGATCCTCGGGCACGATGAAGTCTTCGTTGCCAAGGCTTTTCTCCTCCTCGGAGGGTGGATGGTAACCATCATCCTCCGAGTCATCTTCTATGGCATGTTCGTCAGGGTTGTTTTACCTGCTGTCGTGTTCCTATTCGGATGTAGCCCCGACAGGGCCTTCATTGTTTTCGGCATCGCCCGGAGTACTCTTTTCTCCGGTGCCAGTGTTGCCGTCCTTTGAGCGGCGGGGCTTAGAGCGGTGTTTGGGCCGCCGACGCTTGGACTGCGTCTCGGAGGTTTTGTTCGCATCTGGCTCTTCTTTGTCGTCGCCAGATCCTTTAGGTGTATCAACCATGTACACGTCGTATGAAGAGGTAGCCTTCCAACGTACAGTGAATGGTGGGTCTTGGCCTTGATCCTCGTCGGCATCGTCGTCCATACCGTCGATGACTTCGGAGCCATAGTCAAGCATGTCGGTTAAGTCATCGACGGTGGCTATGAAGTGGGTGGCCGGTGGGGAGCAAAATCCCTCATCATCCGTCTCTAGCTCGAACCGGACATAGTTCGGCTATGAGTCCTTCTGCAAGGACAAATTCTTTAAATATTTTAGCATTTCACCCCAAGGCGAGTGCTGGAAAACATCAGCGGCGTTGAACTCGAAGATCGATAACCCATCTAGCTCGGTGTCCGCGGGCATACACAGTCCGGAACTTATAGCCGGAGACGAGTCCGAAGTTCCATTAAAGCGAATGTTGCAGGGCGTCGAGTCCATGTGTGGCTCCAACGCCATAGACTCTGAGGCCTCGGATAGCTCGATCTGCTTTGGCTCTAAGGTCATTGCAGCCGTAGGAACCATCTCCTGGGTGTGATCCAATGACAGATTTAAGTCACGTTCATCAGGATGAGGGGGAGCGATCGCCGCGGGCTCAAATCCCTCGAAGATCAAGTCTCCAAGGATATCCGCGATGTAGTTCAAGCTTCTGAATCCGACCTGATGGCCAGGGGTGTAGCTGTCGATCTGCTCCAGATGGCCAAGCGAGTTGGCCCGCAGTATGAAGCCGCCGAATACGAAGATCTGTCCGGGGGGAGTTCCTCCTTGGACAGCGTCATTATTGATAATTGAAGGGGCCATCGAACCTTTTGTCGACGGCACAGTGGAACTCTCAATGAAAGCACCAATGTCGATGTCAAAACCGGCGGATCTCGGGTAGGGGGTCCCGAACTGTGCGTCTAGGATTGATGGTAACAGGAGACGGGGGCCACGATGTTTACCCAGGTTCGGGCCCTCTCTATGGAGGTAATACCCTACTTCCTGCTTGATTGATCTTGATGAATATGAGTATTACAAGAGTTGATCTACCACGAGATCGTAATGGTTAAACCCTAGAAGTCTAGCCTATATGGGTATGGTAATGAGTGTACGTGGTATCCTTTCCGGATTATCCCCTTCGGTTTATATAGACACCGAGGGGATCTAGGGTTTACATGGAGTCGGTTACATAAGAAGGAATCTTCGGTCGCCAAGCTTGCCTTCCACGCCAAGTAGAGTCCAATCCGGACACGGTGTAGTCTTCAGCCTTCATGTCTTCACATCCCATCAGTCCGGCCCAAAGGATAACAGGTCGGATGCTCGAGGACCCCTTAGTCTAGGACTCCCTCAGTCCTTGCCTCTGGGCGGACCCTCAACTGCCACGACGATGGCCTTCATTTTCGCCCAGTGCATCTTGACACGGGCAAAGGCCAGCCGCGCACCTTCTATACATGAGGACCGCTTGACCGCGTCAATTCGGGGCAGCGCGTCGACGAGTCGCTGCACCAGGATGAAATAGCTGCTTGGGACGGGTTCGGGTGGCCACAGCCGGACTATGACGTCCCTCATGGCCAACCCGGACATCCTATGCAGCTCAGCCCACTACGCCATCTAGTCATTCAACAGCGTTGGGCGCTCCTACGCCGCGAACTGTGATCATAATAGCTTCTCTGTCGTGTGCCCCTCCTGGGCCTGGAAAAAACTGTGCAGAGTCAGCGGCACTCTTCGGAAGATCTGCAAAGGCATCTGGAACACTCCATAGTCATGTGAGCAAGGTATACTTCTGATTGCCGAAATTACTCTGTAAGAGAAAGGGCTTACCAGCCACTATCTGGCCGGTCTACTTGATCTCCTCGCGCGCCGCCCGGCCCTCGACCCGCACCTTCTCGGCTTCTTGAAGAGCCTTGGCAAGGTCGGTCACCTGGGCTTTATTCTTCTCTTCTAGGGACTCGCACTTGCTGGCGGCGTCCTTGAGCGCTTGCTCCACTTCGGTCACCCACTCCTCGTATTGGCGGCGGACGACCTGTTCAGACTTCAAATCCTCGGCCGCTTCATTAGCGGCTGCTTTGTTCACCCTTGCCTGCTCCTTGGCCTGGGCAAGTTCACCCCTTAGGGTCTCAACCGCAGTAGCACTACCTACAATCATACACATAGCAGCGCATGAGCTTCGACTCAGAATCTACATATTAATAAAGGCATGAACGAGATATTTTGAAACATACCTTGGGCTTCATCAAACCTCTTGTTGATGCGGACAAGATCCTCATCGGCCAGCCCTAGCTAACGCTTAAGCTCGGACACTTCGGCAGCCTGGGCGGTTGTCGCTAACAGTGAAGCCTGCTTCTCAAAATAGAAAAGTACATCATCTCCTACGAATATTATCTATCCTCTGTTCGGCCTCTTTTCAAAAGCCGAACAGAGTCTCAGGGGCTACTATCTATATACAGGCATATTTTTCATATGAAAAGCGGCCAAGAATATTACATCGCCTACCTCGAAGCCCGTTAGCAGGCTAGTGAAGGCTTCGTTCAGCCCGCTCTTGGCAGACTGGACCTTTTCAACCACCACACCCATTAGGGTGCGGTGCTCCTCCATGATGGAAGCACGTTGCAGTGCCTCCGTCAGTATGTTCAGCACCTCCGGATTAGTGGAGGTCGTCACTGGAGATGGCGCTCCCCCTTCCGAAGGGGGTCGCCTATTCGGTTCCGGAGCCACTTGGGTTTTCGGAATGGTGCTTGGCTGGGGGCCAGACTGGTCAAGCCTCCCACTGCTAGTCTCCACAGGAATTGCTTCTCCCGTGTTCTCGGCAGCCAAGGCGTTACCCTCTGGCACCATTTTTGCGGCCTCCCGTACCACTTCATTGCCTGGAGAGGCCCTTCAGGACAACACTTCAGTGTCGTCTGTGGCGATAGGCGGGGAGGCTTGCGGGGGCGACTCGCTCTCCATCATCCCCGAATCCAGAGAATTCCCCTCCGATGATTGGTGGGGGAGATCGTGGGCCGGACTACATCATACAATGTGTTAGACCACAGTTGTAAAGACTGTACTTATGTAAGGCATCCTTGGATACTTATGATGCGGTAAGGGGCTTCGACCTAGGACGCCACTCTGGGATGGCATCGGTGTCCGAATCCGAGCCGTCTGGGAGGGATATTTTCTCCCTCTTGGGTGCCTCCACCCTTGGGTCTTCGGAGGCCGCCCTTTTCTTCTTCCTCCCCTTCGGGGGAGAATTGCTTTCTGCCTCTTCCTCCTCTTCATCTTCATCCTCCTTGTGGGAGGAGTGAGTTTCGGTCTCTCCGGACACTGTGTCTGAGGTACCCTTATGGTGGAGGCCGTCTTTGGCCTCCTTGTTCTTCTTCTTGGCCTTTTTCTCCGACGCCTGATAGGGCGCCGGGACCAGCATCCTCATTAATAGAGGATCAGCTAGGTTTTTGGGCAGTGGAGCTAGACATCTGATCCGCTCCGCCTTCTTTGTCCAGCCCTACTTAGAGGATGGAATTCTCAATACACCCCTTTGTTTGATGAACTAAGTTATGTTTGGAAATTTAGCACTTACCGGGGAGGCCGGATGATTGCAATCGAGGTTGATGTCTTCGCACGTCTCTGGCCACGACTTTTGAGTCTTTAAGAGCAGCTTCTAGATTTCTTCGTGTGTCGTGCCTAAGAACCGCTGTAGGGTCCGCGGCCCTTCCGCATTGAACTCCCACATACAGAGAGGCCGGTGTTGCCAGGGAAGGGTTCGGCGGATGAGCATCACCTGGATCACGTCAGTGAGGTTGGTGTTCTTCTCTATGATACTTTTGATGCATTTTTGCAGCGTCAACACCTCACCGGATGATCCCCAGTCCAGACCCTTGTTGGTCCAGGACGCAAGCCGCAGCGGGCGTCCGGATCAGGGGCGGCCGCCCACTTGGTGTCGTGGGGTTCGGTGATATAGAACCAATCTTGATGCCATGTCCTGGCGGTCTCTACAAAAGCCTTCTGCGCCAGATAACTTTGGGGAGTTTGCTCACCATGGCGCCACCGCAATCTGCGTGCTGCCCATCGACCACCTTCGGCTTCACGTTGAAAGCCTTGAGCCATAGGCCGAAGTGTGTGGGGATGCAGAGGAATGCATCACACATGACGATGAATGCCGAGATGTGGAGAAAGGAGTTCGGGGCTAGATCGTGAAAATCTAGCCCGGAATAGAACATCAGACCACAAACAAAGGGGTGGAGGGGAAAACCTAGTCCACGGAGGAAGTGAGGGATGAACACAACCCTCTCACCGGGCTCTGGAGTGGGGATGACTTGCTCTTTGGCAGGGAGCCTGTGTTTGATTTCCACTGTCAAGTAACTCGCCTCGCGGAGTGATACGTCTCCAACGTATCTATAATTTTTGATTGCTCCATGCTATATTATCTACTATTTTGGACTATATTGGGCTTTATTTTCCACTTTTATATTATTTTTGGGACAAACCTATTAACCGGAGGCCCAGCCCAGAATTGCTGTTTTTTGCCTATTTCAGTGTTTCGGATAAACAGAATATCAAACGGAGTCCAAACGGAATAAAATCTTCGGAAACGTGATTTTCTCAGCGAACGTGATCCAGGAGACTTGGACCCTACTGCAAGGGATCAAAGAGGTGGTCACGAGGGTGGGGGGCGCCCCCCCCTAGGGCGCGCCCCCCTGCCTCGTGGGCCCCTTGATGCTCCACCGACGTACCCCTTCCTCCTATATATACACACATACCCCCAAACGATCAGAACAGGAGCCAAAACCTAATTCCACCGCCGCAACTTTCTGTATCCACGAGATCCCATCTTGGGGCCTGTTCCGGAGCTCCGCCGGAAGAGGGCCGTCATCACAGAGGGCTTGTACATCATCATAGCCTCTCCGATGAAGTGTGAGTAGTTTACCTCAGACCTTCGGGTCCATAGTTAGTAGCTAGATGGCTTCTTCTCTCTCTTTGAATCTCAATACGAAGTTCTCCCCCTCTCTCGTGGAGATCTATTCGATGTAATCTTCTTTTTTGCGGTGTGTTTGTTGAGACCAATGAATTGTGGGTTTATGATCAAGTCTATCTATGAATAATATTTGAATCTTCTCTGAATTCTTTTATGCATGATTGGTTCTCTTTGCAAGTCTCTTTGAATTATCCGTTCGGTTTGGCCAACTAGATTGGTAGTTCTTGCCATGGGAGAGGTGCTTAGCTTTGGGTTCAATCTTGCGGTGTCCTTACCCAGTGACAGAAGGGGCAGCAAGGCACGTATTGTATTATTGCCATCGAGGATAACAAGATGGGGTTTATTTCATATTGCATGAATTTATCTCGCTACATCATGTCATCTTGCTTAAGGCGTTACTCTGTTTTTAACTTAATACTCTAGATGCATGCTGGATAGCGGTCGATGAGTGGAGTAATAGTAGTAGATGCAGAATCGTTTCGGTCTACTTGTTACGGACGTGATGCCTATATACATGATCATGCCTAGATATTCTCATAATTATGCACAATTCTATCCACAATTCTATCAATGCTCATAGTAATTTGTTCACCACATAGAATACTTATGCTCTTGAGAGAAGCCACTAGTGAAACCTATGGCCCCCGGGTCTATTCTCATCATATCAATCCATCACTTTTATTGTTTGCTATTTACTTTGCTTTACTTTTTATTGGCATCTATATCAAAAATACCAAAAATATTCCATCTATTAGATCTCACTCTCGTAAGTGACCGTGAAGGGATTGACAACCCCTAATCGTGTTGGTTGCGAGTAGCTATCGCTTTGTGCAGGTACGAGGGACTTGAGCGTGGGCTCCTACTGGATTGATACCTTTGGTTCTCAAAAACTGAGGGAAATACTTACGCTACTCTACTGCATCATCCCTTCCTCTTCGGGGAAAACCAACGCAAGCTCAAGACGTAGCACAGACGTAGCACGGAGCTCCTTGATGTCCTTCTCCGTCACGAAGGAGGCCACCCATTTGCCTTGAAAGCCGGATCTAAACATGGTTAGAGTGTCTGGTGGTGATGGAAAGGATTGAAGCTTGGGCGCTGGAGCTCGAGAACGGAAGGGCTGAGGAAGAAGAATGCGTGGGGTAAAAGGATGGTCCTTATCCCTTATAAAGGCAGCGAATATCAAGCGCTCCCTCACAAGCTTTAAAACTCGCCTATTCCCAAGTGGTCATGCAAACGGCATGGTTGGATTACCCAAACCCATATTAATGGGAATCCCGCAATAAGGGGACACGGTCTCTGCTTCGACGGGATGTGTCAATAGAGGCTGCGCCTCGAAACGCGAAGCGGGAGGCCACAAAATGGTTCAAAATAATAATAAGGCCAGACGTAACGTCTCACCAGAAAAAGCTGTCAGTAGACATGACCTATTTTGTGTAAGTATTTTGCCCTTGTGGTTCAGGGTTGTAACTGTTATACAGAGCCGGATATAGTTCTCTTGTTCAATTGCTATGGAGTATTCGGAAGAGGAACCTGTCGGTGTCAAAACCGGCGGATCTTGGGTAGGGGGTCCCGAACTGTGCGTCTAAGGCGGATGGTAACAGGAGGCGGGGGACACAATGTTTACCCAGGTTCGGGCCCTCTCGATGGAGGTAATACCCTACTTCCTGCTTGATTGATCTTGATGATATAAGTATTACAAGAGTTGATCTACCACGAGATCGTAGAGGCTAAACCCTAGAAGCTAGCCTATGATTATGCTTGTTCTTGTCCTACGGACTAAACCCTCCGGTTTATATAGACACCGGAGGGGGCTAGGGTTACACAGAGTCGGTTATAAGGGAGGAGATCCACATATCCGAATTGCCAAGCTTGCCTTCCACGCAAAGGAGAGTCCCACCCGGACACGGGACGAAGTCTTCAATCTTGTATCTTCATAGTCCAACAGTTCGGCCAAAGTATATAGTCCGGCAGTCCGAGGACCCCCTAATCCAGGACTCCCTCACAACCTGCCTTGCAATGCCGAAGACAATCTGTGCACCGGACACATCGTCATTGAAGCCTGGTTCAGGGGCTACTGAGGGAGTCCTAGATTAGGGGGTCCTCAGGCGTCCGGGCTATGTGACATGGGCTAGACTGATGGGCCATAAAGATACAAGATAGAAGGCCTTCCCCCGTGTCCGGATGGGACTCTCCTATGCGTGGACGGCAAGCTTGGCGTCCGGATGTGTATTTTCCTTTCTCTGTAAACCGACTCTGTACAACCCTAGGCCCCTCCGGTGTCTATATAAACCAGAGGGTTTAGTCCATAGGGGCTAAGATAAATCATATAGGTTAGACATCTAGGGTTTAGCCATTACGATCTCGAGGTGGATCGACTCTTGTAACACCTATAATCATCAAAGTCAATCAAGCAGGAAATAGGGTATTGCCTCCATTAAGAGGGCCCGAACTTGGGTAAACATCGTGTCCCCTGCCTCCTGTTACCTTCGATCCTCAGATGCACAGTTTGGGACCCCCTACCCGAGATCGGCCGGTTTTGACACCGATATCAGGAGCATCACATTCTTTCATATCAGAAGATTTTCCATTCATGCATGGCATTAAGTTCGAAGATGATGTAGGGTGGAACCCTAGATGGCCGATCTTTCACGAAAGGAGCGGATCCCGCGATGAACACGAGGGGAAGCATGAGGGGGGAACACGAGGGAACCACTAAAACCCACAAGAATGATCACGCATATGCTAGATCGTCAAACACATAAGAGATACATGATACAAAGTCAACACGGGATGATACATAAGGTAACCGGTCTTCTCCAAAGGAGGTCTTGATGGGGCCACCCAAAAGGGGGTCTTGAATCCAAGGGAATCTTCTCCATAGAGGGGCCGCGGTCTCTCTCAAGGAGTAGATCCGTATGGATGAGTGAGGCTCTATCTCTCAAATGAGCTATCACAATGCTAACCCTAGAAAAGAGGAGGAGGTCTATATATAGTCTTAGAGGTCGAAGGGGTACATGGGCTTCGGCCCAACACGAAATCAGCACACAGGCATCGGACGTCCAGTAGTTACCGGTCGTCCGGAGGTTCACGAGGGTCTAGACGTCCGGTGCTCGTCGGGCGTCCGTAGATTCTGCTCGGATGTGCTTTGGTCGGACGTCCAGTCGGGGACGGATGTCTGGGGCGTCGGTCGTCCGGTGGACTTTGGGAATACGGCATTTTGGCTCGGGTGTGGTAGCGCCGGTCGTCCGGAGGGGGTCGGTCATCTGGTGCCTGGAGTTCGTCGGACGTCCGAGGTTCGCCGGTCGTCCGGTGACTGGGAGTTTCGAGCAGTCCTTCTTCTTGTCCATTGTGCTTGGTGTCCTCACTGTTTTGTCCGTTGTGTATAGCTGATTCGTGGCTTTCCTCCAAGTACCTGATCACACATGGGGTTTCCGCTTGAGGTAGTAGCCATGTCTCATGCATAGAAAGTGGTAGTTCGGAGAGGAGCGAGTTCACCTTATCTTCGATGGCCTTGGCTCGTTCTCTTATCATTGGTCCAAGTGGTGTCGTGGGAGACGTCGGTAGGTCCATAGGGATGACCTTGGGATGCCCCGCATCATCTCCCCTCCCTTGGGAAAGATCCGACCTCGGATCGAAATCTTCATCACCATGGTAGGGCGAGATATCCTTGACGTTGAAGACGTCGCTCACATTGTACTTGTCGTGCGGGAGGTTGATCTTGTAAGCATTGTTGTTGTAGTGTGCAAGCACCTTGAAGGGTCCATCTGCTCGTGGTAGAACTTTGGACTTGCGTTTGTTGGGGAAGTGGTCTTTGCGAAGGTGTAGCCACACAAGATCTCCAATGTTGAATACCATGGGTGGTTGTTGATGTTGAGCTTGGTCGCAAGTCGTTGTACTTGGCGCTCGATGGTGTGCCTTGTATCTTCCTGCACCTTCTTGAGATGGTTCACATGTGCACTTGCGTCCATATTGATGCGCTCTTGTAGTGGTAGAGGGAGAATGTCCAATGGGGACAATGGGTTGAATCCATAGACGACCTCGAAGGGGGACTTGCCGGTAGTTGAGTGTCTTGCGCGGTTGTAGGCGAACTCGGCGATAGGTAGACACTCCTCCCACTCCTTGATGTTCTTCTTGATTAGCACGTGAAGTAGAGCAGAGAGTGTGCGGTTGGTCACCTCCGTTTGGCCGTCGGTTTGTGTATGGTAAGCCGTGGAGAAGAGTAGCTTGATTCCAAGCTTGGCGCACAAGGTTTTCCAAAAGTAACTCAAGAACTTGACGTCGCGGTCCGAGACAATCGTCTTTGGCAATCCATGTAAGCGAAGTATTTCCCTACAAAAGAGATTGGCAACATGTGAATCATCGTCTATCTTGTTGCAAGGAATGAAATGTGCCATTTTTGAGAATCTATCCACAACAACAAACACGAAATCCTTTCCATTTCTAGTTCTAGGCAAACCAAGCACAAAATCCATGCTAATATCTTCCCATGGTTGATACGGAATTGGAAGTGGCATATAGAGACCATGGGATTGAGCTTTAGACTTAGCTTTGTGACATGTAGAGCATCGGTTGGTGAAGCGGTTGTCACAGAACATCTTGGGCCAATAATAGTTCTTCCAGAGCGTAGCAAAAGTCTTATCGCGTCCAAAATGTCCCATTAGTCCTCCTCCATGATATTCTTGCAAAAGCAACAAACAAAGAGAAGACTCGGGGATGCATAGTTTGTTAGCTCTCATAGGATAACCATCTTTGATATAATAGCGATCCCATGAGGTATGCGTCAAACACTTGGCATAAGGAATAGCAAAAGTAAGGTCATGCGCATACAAGTCTTTTATGTGCTCAAAGCCAATGACATCCAATTCAAGTTGAGTAACAAGCATGCATATGCGGGAAAGAGCGTCCGCCACAACATTTTCCTTGCCTTTAATCTACTTGATGATATAAGGAAAAGACTCAATGAATTCACTCCATTTGGCATGACGCTTGTTCAACTTAGTTTGACCCTTAAGGTATTTAAGCGTTCCATGGTCGGTATGGATGACAAATTCATGACGGCGAAGGTAATGTTCCCATTCTTGCAAAACTCGCACGAAAGCATATAGCTCTTTGACATAGATGGGGTAATTGAGTTGTGCTCCGGATAGTTTTTCGCTAAAGTATGCTATGGGGCGCTTCTCTTGCATTAACACACCTCCTATGCCATTACCACTAGCATCGCAATGAATCTCAAAGGGTTTGTCAAAGTTGGGTAATGCAAGCACGGGAGCATGGGTAAGAAAATTCTTAAGCTCATTGAATGCGGTATCTTGGGATGGCCCCCAAACAAAAGGCGCATTCTTCTTTCTCAAAGCATGCAAAGGTTAAGCAATGGTGCTAAAGTCCTTCACAAATCTATGGTAGAAACCGGCTAAACCAAGGAAGCTACACACTTGTTGCAAATTGGTTGGTTGTGGCCAAGTTTTAATAGCATTGATCTTAGAGTCATCAACATGAACACCCTTAGAGGACACAACAAAACCCAAGAAAACGAGCTTATCAATGCGAAAAAGGCATTTTTCCATATTAGCATAGAGATGCTCTTTTCAAAGAGTTTCCAAAACGGTTCGAACATGGATGACATGATCTTTGAGAGATTTGCTAAAAACAAGGATATCGTCGAAGTAGACCACAACAAACTCACCAATGTAAGGGCGAAACACATAATGCATAAGACACATGAAAGTACCAAGTGCTTCCGATAAACCCATAGGCATGACTAATGACTCATACAAACCAAACTTTGTTTTGAAAGCGGTCTTCCATTCATCACCCTCTTGTATGCGGATTTGATGGTAAACACTTTTAAGATCAATTTTGGAAAAAATAGTGGCACCGCTAAGTTCATCAAGCTTATCATCAAGGCGTGGAATGGGGTACCTATAGAGAACGGTGATAGCATTGATGGGTCTACAATAGGAACACATGCGAAAGCTACCATCTCGTTTTGGCACAAGAATGACCGGTATGGCACAAGGACTCAAACTTTCACGCACATGTCCATGGTCTATGAGATGTTTTACTTGCCTTTGTATTTCTTTGGTTTCTTCGGGGTTGACGCGGTAGGGAGCTTTGTTCGGAAGTGGTGCTCCGGGGATGAGGTCGATACGGTGCTCGATGCCTCGTAGTGGAGGTAGACCCGGAGGTAGCTCGTTGGGGAAAACATCTTGGAATTCCTGTAAAAGAGAAGATAACACTAGAGGTAGATCATGAGAGGAGTTAGCTTTTGCTGCCTCGTCCTTTCACAAAAGGACATAGTGTAGGACACTTGATGGGTTCTCACACACCTCTCTTATCTCACTTTTTGTGGCAAATAGAACTAAGTTCTTCTTTTCGCTCATCGTGGAGGCACTCAATTTGGGCTTGTGGCGCTCACTCTCTTTTTGGTGGTTCGCTCTCTCACTATTCTCTCCATGATGGGTGGTTTTCTTGTCGGCGATCACTTGGCTTGGAGACATATGGCGAAGTACGTACCCCTTTCCTTTCATCTTGAAGATATAGTGGTTTGTTCGGCCGTTGTGGATGACACCTCTATCAAATTTCCATGGTCGTTCGAGAAGAAGGTGGCAAACAGTCATTGGAACGACATCACACTCCAAAGTGTCTTCGTAAGCACCGATTTTGAAGGAGACTTGCACCCTATGCTCGACTTGGATAGTGATGGAGTCGCTTAGCCATTGAACTTTGTAGGGATGTGGGTTCTTCCTCTTGGGAAATTGGAGCTTGGAGCAAAGTTCTTCACTTGCTAAATTATGACAACTCCCTCCATCGGTGATGACCTTGACGGACCATCCATTGATGCTGGCCTTGGTATGAAAGATATGGCATCTTTGTTCTTCTTCTTGTTGATGTTGGACAGTCAAGACCTTGGAGACAACGAGAGCGGGACTTGAATCCTCGTCACAAAAGACTTGTTCCTCTTCATCGTTCGCTTGCCGGTGCATGGCGACTTGCTCAAGTGCTTCCATTTCTCCTTCACTCATGGAGTCGTATGTACCATCGTCATTGAGGATCATGGTTCGCTTGTTGGTACACTCAAAGGACTTGTGGCCTCGGCCTCCGCATGTGAAGCATTTGAAGGAACTTGTCTTGACGGTCTCATCGGTTGGGGTAGATGATGATGAAGCTCTTGGCTTTAAGTTGCTTGTTGTAGGAAGATGACTTGAGGTTGTTTAAGCTTTCTTGTAACTCGACTTGTAGGCGTTGCTTGTAGAAGGCTTGGTTGATGAAGAAGGTGTTGGAGTCGTTGAAGCTTGGTTGTTGGAGAAGCCGTATGACTTGGATGAGAACTTGGCATACTTGAAGTCATCTTGCACTTGATGTTCCGCTTTGGTAGCTTGATGCACTAGCTCAATGAGGTTCGAGTATGGTTGGAAGTCGGTGATCTTCTTTATAGGATGATTGAGTCCATTTAAGAAACATGCCATAGTTTGCTCATCATCTTCCGTGACATTGGCTCGTATCATGGAAATCTCCATTTCCTTGTAGTATTCTTCAACGCTCTTGGTCCCTTGCTTGAGGAGTTGGAGTTTCTTGAAGAGGTCGCGGTTGTAGTAGGTTGGCACGAAGCGTGCTCTCATGACATCCTTCATTTGCGCCCAAGTATTGATGGGTGGTTCACCTCTTGCCTCTCGACGCTCAATAATGACTTGTTCCCACCAAATGAGGACATAGTCTTGGAACTCAAGGGATGTCATCGCCGTCTTCTTCTCTTCTTCATAGTTGTGCAAATGGAAGATTTTGTAGACCTTCAATGCCCATGAAAGGTACTCTTCGGGATCATTGCTTCCATTGAACTTGGGCATGGTGAACTTTAGCTTGTCGTATTGTTGCTCTTCATTATGTTCGGGTCAGGGATGATGACATCCTTGACGAGGAGGATTGTTTCTCACAACTTGCTCTTGTCGTGGAGGATTTGCAATGTCTTCTTGCTCTTGTTGAACTTGATGTTCTTGGTGAGCTTGTGGAGGAACTTGTCGAGCTTGACGATGCACGCGAGCTTGATATATTTGTTTGTCAACTTCATCACGGAGCGCTTCTTGATGCTCATGAGCTTGTCGGCCTCGGTTGGCTATGGCTCAACTTGAATCTCGGAGGGCTTGTTGCGCCTCAAGTGCTTGAGATTCTCGCAATTGTTTTTCTTGACGTTGTGCCTCGGCATCTTGTACATCTTGGTGTAGGCGCGCTCGCTCTTCCTCTTCGTGCTATCGTTGGTGTTGTCGTTCTCGTGCTTGCGCAAAGGTAGTTTGGTTTTGACGATGTCGTTGTTCTTGAGAGTTTTTGTCATGTAGAGGGTTGCGGTTTTCTTGACGATCTTGGCGCGCGGCACGTCGAAGAGTATTGGATGTCGGTGTGCTTGAGCCGGAGATGGTGTAGTCGGAGTGTCGACTTGAGCGGCTCCGTCTTGATGAGGACAAAGTGGAAGAAGAGCGGTTGAGCAACAAAGCACGAATCTCGTCTATTCTTGCATCATTCTCTTGTATGTGGTCGTCGAGCTTGTTGTCAAAATAGTCTCTTGTGTGTTGCTCGGAGAGTCGCAAGTCGGTGGCGAGGTTGTCGATGCGTTCACTCATTGCTTGTTGCTCTTGATGCAAAGCATGTTGTGCACCAAAGAGGTGGCTCTTTGTGACGTGGGAGGTCATGTCGTCGTCTTGCTCGATGTAGAGTGGGTTGGTAGAAGTACTTGGCCTATACATCATTCCGAACAAATATGTGAGTGGGAGAAAGAGAAGAACTTATACCAAATGTACCTTGACCGATATTGAAGATGGATCAATGATCACTCAATGTGGAACAAGGAAATAGCACAATTGGTACCAATCCTTGTCAGTTTCTCACACCTACACAAGTAAAAGCTTATGGTGGAGCTCGGTTAGGATGGTGGCACAAAATTTGATGCAATTGTTAGTGAGCTTCAATAATGTTGGAAAAGATTCACAAATTTGCAATGCAACAAGTAGACCAATAGCACTATATGGTACACGGAAACACACATGCAAAGAGATAAATGGGGTCGTGCAACCAAGGGTGAGCCAAAATGTGGAAGCCACGAAAATACTCTTGTTGCACAACACTAGAGAGATGCTAGCATGATTGCACAATAGGCGGGTACGAAGACTTGTGCACAACCTGCTAAGAAAAAATGCAATGGTTTCTCTCCCAAGTATGCTCTATGTATGGTGTTCCGATGATATGATCCAAGATGATCTAGTATGACAATCTTAATGTTGTATGATGCTATGGTTCTTGCTTAAAAGTTTTTTGCTTACCTTTCCCTTTTGCTTAAAAGCTTGTTTGGCTCTTTGTCTTTTGAGCTCTTTTTTCATGCAATGCTTCATGAACCAAGATAGCAATTGTGTATGTGATGACAACTTTGTGACACAAGATATGATACCAAGATATGCACCAATGATATGTATGTATGCTATGGGAAGTATGATCACTAATGTGCACAAGTCACGTTGTCGGCAATACTCAAAGGCTAGTCTGGATGGGTAAGATATGAAAAATTGGGCTATGATGGCTATCAATGTAATGGCAAGAATGAGGTATCACGATACCAAAGATGACGTTACCGTTTGATGTTGGTTGTTTGTAAGCAAGAACGGATGATGGTGTCACAATGGTGAAGTGGTCATTCTCGATGACGAATCCGTGCCGAAGATGAGCGGAGGTGATGTTGATGACGAACCGTACCTAAATAGCCGAAACCCAATAGGACACGGAACCGCAACTCAAATTCTCAAAGCACAATGTGACCAAAATTGTATCGGAGTGCGAAACGAGTAAGCAATGGTGGTTGCGGAAAGTGGTAGTGGTATGGGGATGCGTATGCGGAAGTGGGGCGGTGGCTGAAATATTCGGGGGGAATTCAGTTTCGTTAGGGTTTTACGGACATCGGGGGGTTTACGGTCGACCGGTCGTCGAACATCCGGAGGCTGTCGGACGTCCGGTGCATGGGCGAAATTTGGGCACGGGATGAACAGCTAGGGTTCGTGGTGGAGAGGTCAAAATCCGTCGATCGGACGATTTTGTGGATGAAAAGGTGGAGATGAAGGGGAAAAGGTAGATCCACTCAAGGCGAAGAAAATCCATGGATCAAATCCAACAAAATTTCATCACACCAACAAATCACAAAAAAATTGGGCTATTTTTGTGGGCAGTTTCGAATTAGGGACAAAAATCAACAAAACAAGGCTAGAAAAGACAACGGGGCGGCTCCAAAATTGTGATCAACGTGGCTCTAGATACCAAGATGATGTAGGGTGGAACCCTAGATGGCCGATCTTTCACGAAAGGAGTGGATCCCGCGATGAAAATGAAGAACACGAGGGGGAAAACATGAGGGAAACACTAAAACCCACAAGAATGATCACACATATGCTAGATCCTCAAACTCATAAGAGATACATGATCCAAAGTCAACACGGGACGATACATAAGGTAACCGGTCTTCTCCAAAGGAGGTCTTGATGGGGCCACCCAAAAGGGGGTCTTGAATCCAAGGGGATCTTCTCCGTGGAGGGGCCGCGGTCTCTCTCAAGGAGTAGATCCGTATGGATGAGCGAGGCTCTATCTCTCAAATGAGCT
>NC_053023.1:33234737-33321169 GCF_003073215.2 Triticum urartu | reverse complement strand
TACACCGAAGATGAAGCAGAACAGGCCCGGCAAGACGCAGTCGACCTCCTCGAAGAAGAGAGGGAGATGGCCATGATCAGATCGACCATTTATTAGCAAGACTTGCGTCGATTCCATGCCCGGCATGTGAAGAGTCGAGCCTTCCAAGAAGGAGATTTGGTCCTCCGAGTGGATCAACAGAAACCGCACAAGCTTGCTCCTACTTGGGAAGGCCCCCTCATCATCACCAGAGTCCTCAACAACGGAGCATATCACCTCTACAATGTTGATCGTCAGATCGACGAGCCGCGAGCTTGGAACGCAGAGCTGCTCCGCCACTTTTACACTTAAGTTCCTTCCTATAAAGATGTAATAAAAGAAACTTCCGCAGTTCATTTTTATCAAAGACAAGAGTGTTCCAATGATTGCTGTCACTTTTGTTTACATATGAAAACCCCCAGTGGGTGACTTAGCTGCGAATCCGTTTCGCCTAAGTTCAAAAAAATCCTACCGAGTGGAGAGCAAACCTCCCACTCGGGGGCTTAGCTGCAGTCCAGCACTCGCCTAAGTTCTCCTACGAAGAGACTTGGCTGCAGTCAGCACTCGCCTAAGTTTGAAAAATCCTACCGAGTGGAGAGCAAACCTCCCACTCGGGGGCTTAGCTGCAGTCCAGCACTCGCCTAAGTTCTCCTACGAAGAGACTTAGCTACGGTCAGCACTCGCCTAAGTTTGAAAAATCCTACCGAGTGGAGAGCAATCCTCCCACTCGGGGGCTTAGCTGCAGTCCCGCGCTCGCCTAAGTTCTCCTACGAAGAGACTTAGCTGCAGTCAGCACTCGCCTAAGTTTGAAAAATCCTACCGAGTGGAGAGCAAACCTCCCACTCGGGGGCTTAGCTGCAGTCCAGCACTCGCCTAAGTTCTCCTACGAAGAGACTTAGCTGCGGTCAGCACTCGCCTAAGTTTGAAAAATCCTACCGAGTGGAGAGCAAACCTCCCACTCGGGGGCTTAGCTGCAGTCCAGCACTCGCCTAAGTCCTCCTACGAAGAGACTTAGCTGCGGTCAGCACTCGCCTAAGTTTGAAAAATCCTACCGAGTGGAGAGCAAACCTCCCACTCGGGGGCTTAGCTGCAGTCCAGTACTCGCCTAAGTTCTCCTACGAAGAGACTTAGCTGCGGTCAGCACTCGCCTAAGTTTGAAAATCCTGCCGAGTGGAGAGCAAACCTCCCACTCGGAGGCTTAGCCGTAGTCCCGCACTCGCCTAAGTATGAAACACTTCTCATTTCCCAAGGACGACGAGGGGCAGGTCGACTGCCACCTTCTCCTTCGGAGCTGCACCACAGACATAAAGTTATTTTGAGTAAAGATCAAATACCACTCGACGGGTCATCCACGAAGGGATTCAACGACAAATCAAGTTCAAATAAAGCCTAAAAGGTCCCAGAGACCTCAGATCGAAGTACTCGAGCTCCCAGCTCGGCAGAGTTTAACTGTTACACTCCCACTCGGCATTCCGAGGCCAATTTAAAGCAGAGTTTAACGGATTACAAAATACACTCGGCATTCCGAGGCAAGTTTTTTCACTCCCCAGGAGGAGGAGGGCTGGCAGGGGCGACAAACTCATCCAAGTCGATCCCATCTGCGATGCGGGTAGTAGCAGCAATAAATGTCTCCATGAAGTCCTGGAAGTTGTGCTTCCTCGTGTTGGCGACTTGGATGGCGGCCAGCTTCTCCTCCCGCACCTCCTTGCAGTGGACGCGGACCAGAGACAGAGCCACGTCAGCACCACACCGAGCTGAAGACTTCTTCCACTCTTGCACTCGGTCGGGGATTCCGTTGAGTCGAGTCATCAGAGACTCGAGATCATTCTGGAGCATGGACTCTGGCCAAAGCGTCGGGTCGATCCGCGTCATGACGACCTTCAGTCGAGCCAAATAATCCACGACGCCATCAACACGGGATTCCAGTCGGAGCAGGTTCATGGCAGCTTCGTCTTGCACCGGAGAGTTGATTGGATCCAAACCTGTTTCGATCCGCCCGGTCTCCTCTTTGAAGTTCTGGCAAAGTTCTGCATACACGACCCAAGGATAAGTCAAATTTCATAAAACTGAGTCGACACAAAAAAAGGAACCAGTCGGAACTAATTGTGCACCTTCGAGCTTGATGTACAGCTTCTTGGCAAAGCTCCTCAAATAGCTCTCCAGGTCGTCCCTCCTGCGAGCGATGCCTTCCATCTTCTCGCTCAGGGTGAGGTTCTCCTTCTTCCAACGCGAACACTCCCTGTTGGCTTCCTTCAGAGCGGTCTTCAACTTGGTGTTCTCCCCTTCTAATTGGTCGACCGAAGCCAGCTTCTGCGCGGCCAGAGCGGTCTTGTCATCAGCCTCCTTTCGGGCGGCAGCCAAGTCCTGATCTTTCTTCGCCAGAGCTTCTTTCAGTTTTTCTGCAAAAATGATGATTGAGTCGGAGAAAGCGAAGAGATACTCAAGCCTGAAAATTAACCAGTCGACAAAGGCGTCTTACCCGCGGCGCCGTCTCTGACCTTCTGCAGCTCTGTCCTGGCCATCACCAGATCAAGGTTCATTTGAATTTGCTGCTTTTCCAAGTCAGCCAAGCGGGTTCCAAGATCACAAGATTTCTGAAGTCAAAGGGGAGAAGTTACAATTTCAGTAAAAAAAGAAGAAAAACAACAAAGGCAATAAATACTAAGACTACGATCGACTGCCAGCAGTCCACCATAGTCTCGGGGACTACACCCAGTGGGTGCACTTAGCGTGCCCCCACCGGTTCCTATCCCACCCGACCGAGCCCTGAAGTCGAGTCAAATACAAGTTGCTTCCAAACAGCTAAGAGACAATAATGGAGTTTCTAAGATTACAGCCGAAGCAAAACATTCGACAGTAGCCTCGGGGGCTACACCCACTGGGTGCACTCAGCGTGCCCCCACAGTAAAAAAAAGAGAGAGAAAAACGTCGACTGCCCGCAGTCAACGGGATACCGTTCCAATCGACATGGCCCGATCAGACAGAGCGAAGAAACTCAACTACGACTCAATTTAAAGACTACAGTCGACTGCCAGCAGTCGACCGTAGTCTCGGGGACTACACCCAGTGGGTGCACTTAGCGTGCCCCCACTCGTCCAAAAACTGGCAAACACACCCACTGGGTGTACAAACTTGAAGATCTTCGGAAAAGAGATTCTTCAAAGGACATACCAAAACAGACTAAGTGTTGAAGTCGACTGACCTGGACATTGCTCTGAAGAGCCGAGCTTGCATCATAAGCCGCCTGGCAAGCCTCCCGAGCCACTTTTACCTGTTCCATCATGACTCCAGCCTAGCGTACAGCCTCCTTCGTAGTAGCCGCTTGGTCCTCAGGGACGGGATACGCAGCAAAAAGCGAAGACGGATCTGCAGTCGACGCTGAAGGCCGCACACTCGTCAGAGGAACAGCGAAAGTCATGGAAGCCCGAGTGGGTTCGCCATCATCCCGAACTTCGGCCTCAGGCGCCGGAGTGGATTGCGGAGTCTTGCCAGCCAACGCCTTCTTCTTCCTCTTCACCCTCAGCGGTGCGTTGTCGTCGTCGTCCGGGAGGTCAATAACATGAGGAGGAGCTGCAAGGAAAGCATTCAATCGACCAACACTTCAGTCGACTCGTAAGCAGGACGTTAGTGATCGTACCAGGGTTGGAGGTGACAGCGTCCTCCATCTCTTGGTTGTCGTTCCTGGCGGAGACCTCAGAAGTTGCACCACTGCAAATCTCGAAAGTTAGTCAGTTGGCCCAGTGAATCGACCAAGGATCCGTCCACAGTCGACAAAGGAAAGCAAGTGTTATCGTTACCCCGAAATGGTGGGAACAACTATCTTCATCTTGGGCAAGGCCTTGGGCGGCTTGGATGGCGTCGTTCGTGGGTGCTTGGGAGCCTTCCCGGCCGGCGGAGGAGAAGAAGTCCGAGGGCGTTTCGACGACTGTCCAACAGGAGCAGTCGCCTTGCCACGATCCTGCGCTGGATCATGGGCGAGCTTAGACCGCCCCTCCGGGCGGGAGGGTTCAGCCTCCTCCTCCTCTTCACTGGAGAAGATGTCGTTGCCTTCCTCTCCCTCACCGTCGGACTCCCACTCGACCTAGTCGTCCCTGCTCTCGCCTCCGCTCCCCTCACCTTCCTCAGTCGGCCCTTGTGCCCCGTTGGGCGTCGAGTACATCTCAGTGGTAGCCTGGAAGACAACAGACAGAACGAAAGTCAATCGACTTGCCCGAAGAAGACTAATACAGGAGACCGGATATCTGACACAAAAACTTACCTGATCCACTTCATATGAGTTGTCGAGTGGAATTACCCTTCTGGCTCCTCGGGGGTTGTCTTTGTTCCCCGTGATGCTTGACAGTCACCCCTCCAGCATCTCGTCGGTGACCTCCTCCGGGTGGATCCGAGTGGTGTCGTCAAGGCCAGAATACAGCCACATCGGGTGGTCTCGCGCCTGGAGTGGTTGGATGCGCCTCTGGAGAAAGACCTCTAACAGGTCCATCCCAGTCACCCCCTCACGGACAAGCTCAACCACTCGACCCGCCAGTACTTTGACTTGAGCACTTTCCTCCGGCGTGACTTTCAGAGAGATAGGCTTCTCGGCTCGGTCGAGGGAAAAAGGAGGAAGGCCGGTCGACTGTCCGGGGGTCGCCTGGTCCTGGCAGTAGAACCAGGTCGACTGCCAGCCGCGGACCGATTCCGGGAAGGTGATAGAGGGGAAATAGCTCTTCCCCCTCGTCTGGATCGCCAGGCCCCCGCACAGCTGGATCACTTGCGTCTTCTCAGCACTCGACTTAGCCTTTTTAACCGACAGAGAGCGGCAGGTAAAGATATGCTTGAAAAGCCCCCAATGCGGACGGCAACCCAGGAAGGCCTCGCACATGGATATGAACGCGGCAAGATAGACTATGGAGTTGGGGGTAAAATGATGGAGCTGCGCTCCAAAGAAATTCAAGAAGCTCCGGAAGAATGGATGGGGAGGCAGAGAAAACCCTCGGTCGATGTGGGTGGCGAGGAGCACGCACTCACCGTCGCGGGGTTGCGGTTCGATCTCCCTCCCCGGGAGACGCGCGGCCTCGTGGAGAATGGCTCCTCCCTCGACCATGTCGTCAAGATCTTCCTGCCGGAGCACCGATGGCATCCAGTCGCCCTGAATCCAACCCTTGGGCAGGGTGGTCCGGGAGGAAGATCCGCCTCGAGAAGACTTCTTTCCTTTCCCCGCCGCCGCCGCCTTCTTCGCACGCTCCAGAGCAGTGGTCTTGCCCTTCACCATCGTCGCCGGCGAGGTCTCACGCGGACTAACGGCGCTAGGGTACGGCCGAGGGTCGCGGGAGGGCTGGCGAAGGGGGAGAGGGAGAAAGAAGGAAGAAGAAGAAGAGAAGCGCGCGGCTTCGAAACCCCGAGCCGGCAACTTATAAGGGGCTGCTCCCGAGTGGCTGACCGGTAGGCCCAGGCAGTCCAGTCAAATCCCGCAGCAGACGCGCGCGCAGTACGTGGCGAAAAAGGCGACGCGAGGATCGAGGAGTTTCCGCTTTATCGCTTCCGATTACTGCGGCTGCTCCCGTCCCGCGCGCTTCCCAAAATCCAAATCCCGTGAGATCCGCGGACCGCAGAACCGCTTGCTAAAAAAAGATTATCCCGCTCGCACCAACACTCGGCATGTCGCAAGCAAAGATATTCACTCGACGGAAGGGCTGGAATGGATCAAGGCGACTGAAAAAGGTTGGCAACGTCATCCGTGACGATTGTCCCAAACGAGGCGCTCACATAGCCCGAAGAACCAGTCGGAAAGATCTCCAACTCTTTCCCCACTCTAACCTTGATCCATTCGGGGGCTAATGATGAAGACATGTACCTAGGGTAGGGACACGGACCTGACCGAAGAGTCCTACTCTAGGACATCCATGGGAGGAGTCACCTTTCAATCGACTTGAAGGCATCCCACTCGACGGGTTCAAGACGCTCGACCAAGAAGCTATCACTCGACCATGAAGCCAACCACTCGACCGCCAGGAGATCAATAGTCACTCCGCAGGCAAACGGTCAGCTGTTAAGTAGTCTTTATGGTCATTATGGCACTTTATTAGGGGCGTTACCAGTAACGCCCGACCTTAAATGTACCGTAAACCCTGCATTACTGAGGGCAGGAGGGAGCCGGCGAACTCTATATAAGCCACCCCCCTCCTCAGTATGGAGGGTTCGCACCCCTGTAATCCATACACACATAATCCAGTCGACCGCCTCCGGGCTCCGAGACGTAGGGCTGTTACTTCCTCCGAAAAGGGCCTGAACTCGTAAACCTCGCGTGTAACAACTTCCCAATAGCTAGGATCTAGCCTCTCCATACTCACCCCCTACATTACTGTCAGAGTTAGAACCACGACAGCCACCCTTTGGGGCCTTTCTCTCCTTTCCCGTATGGCCCATTAAGGCCCAATACGAATTCCCGTAACTCCCCGGTACTCCCGAAAATAGCCGAATCACTCGGAACCTTTCCGATGTCCGAATATAGTCGTCCAATATATCGATCTTTACGTCTCGACCATTTCGAGACTCCTTGTAATGTCCCCTATCTCATCCGGGACTCCGAACTCCTTTGGTACATCGAAACACATAAACTCATAATATAACCGTCATCGAACTTTAAGCATGCGGACCCTACGGGTTCGAGAACTATGTAGACATGACCGAGACACGTCTCCTGTCAATAACCAATAGCGGAACTTGGATTCTCATATTGGCTCCTACATATTCTACGAAGATCTTTATCGGTCAAACCGCATAAAAACATACGTTGTTCCCTTTGTCATCGGTATGTTACTTGCCCGAGATTCGATCGTCGGTATCTCAATACCTAGTTAAATCTCATTACCGGCAAGTCTCTTTACTCGTTCCGTAACACATCATCCCGCAACTAACTCATTAGTTGCAATGCTTGCAAGGCTTATAGTGATGTGCATTACCGAGTGGGCCCAGAGATACCTCTTCGACAATCGGAGTGACAAATCCTAATCTCGAAATACGCCAACCCAACAAGTACCTTCGGAGACACCTGTAGAGCACCTTTATAATCACCCAGTTACGTTGTGACGTTTGGTGGCACACAAAGTGTTCCTCCGGTAAACGGGAGTTGCATAACATCATAGTCATAGGAACATGTATAAGTCATGAAGAAAGCAATAGCAACAAACTAAATGATCAAGTGCTAAGCTAACAGAATGGATCAAGTCAATCACATCATTCTCCTAATGATGTGATCCCGTTAATCAAATGACAACTCATGTCTATGGTTAGGAAACATAACCATCTTTGATCAACGAGCTAGTTAAGTAGAGGCATACTAGTGACACTCTGTTTGTCTATGTATTCACACATGTATTATGTTTCCGGTTAATACAATTCTAGCATGAATAATAAACATTTATCATGATATAAGGAAATAAATAATAACATTATTATTGCCTCTAGGGCATATTTCCTTCAGTCTCCCATTTGCACTAGAGTCAATAATCTAGTTCACATTAACATGTGATTTAATACCAATAGTTCACATCACCATGTGATTAACACCCATAGTTCACATCGACACGTGACCAACACCCAAAGGGTTTACTAGAGTCAATAATCTAGTTCACATCGCTGTGTGATTAACACCTAAAGAGTACTAAGGTGTGATCATGTTTTGCTTGTGAGAGAAGTTTAGTCAACGGGTCTGCCACATTCAGATCCGTAAATATTTTGCAAATTTCTATGTCAACAATGCTCTGCATGGAGCTACTCTAGCTAATTGATCCCACTTTCAATATGTATCCAGATTGAGATTTAGAGTCATCTGGATCAATGTCAAAATTTGCATCGACATAACCCTTTACGACGAACCTTTTTGTCACCTCCATAATTGAGAAACATATCCTTATTCCACTAAGGATAATTTTTACCGTTGTCCAGTGATCTACTCCTAGATCACTATTGTACCCCTTGCCAAAAGCAGTGTAGGGTATACAATAGATCTGGTACACAGCATGGCATATTTTACAGAACATATGGCCAAGGCATAGGGAATGACTTTCATTCTCTTTCTATCTTCTACCGTGGTCGGGCTTTGAGTCTTACTCAGTTTCACACCTTGTAACACAGGCAAGAACTCTTTCTTTGACTGTTCCATTTTGAACTACTTCAAAATCTTGTCAAGGTATGTACTCATTGAAAAACTTATCAAGCGTCTTGATCTATCTCTATAGATCTTGATACTCAATATGTAAGCAGCTTCACCGATGTCTTTCTTTGAAAAACTCCTTTCAAACACTCCTTTATGCTTTGCAGAATAATTCTACATTATCTCTGATCAACAATATGTCATTCACATATACTTATCAGAAATGTTGTAGTGCTCCCACTCACTTTCTTGCAAATACAGGCTTCACCGCAAGTCTGTATAAAACTATATGCTTTGATCAACTTATCAAAGCGTATATTCCAACTCCGAGATTCTTGCACCAGTCCATAGATGGATCGCTGGAGCTTGCATATTTTGTTAGCACCTTTAGGATTGACAAAACTTTCTTGTTGCATCATATACAACTCTTCTTTAATAAATCCATTAAGGAATGTAGTTTTGTTTATCCATTTGCCAGATTTCATAAAATGTGGCAATTGCTAACATGATTCGGATAGACTTAAGCATAGATACGAGTGATAAACTCTCATCGTAGTCAACACCTTGAACTTGTCGAAAACCTTTTGCGACAATTCTAGCTTTGTAGATAGTAACACTACTATCAGCGTCCGTCTTCCTCTTGAAGATCCATTTAATCTCAATGGCTCGCCGATCTTTGGGCAAGTCAATCAAAGTCCATACTTTGTTCTTATAATGGATCTCATCTCAGATTTCATGGCCTCAACCCATTTCGCGGAATCTGGTCTCATCATCGCTTCCTCATACTTTGTAGGTTCGTCATGGTCAAGTAACATGACCTCCAGAACAGTATTACCATACCACTCTGGTGCGGATATCACTTTGGTTTACCTACGAGGTTCGGTAGTAACTTGATTTGAAGTTACATGATCATCATCATTAGCTTCCTCACTAATTGGTGTAGTAGTCACTGGAACAGATTTCTGTGATGAACTACTTTCCAATAAGGGAGCAGGTACAGTTACCTCATCAAGTTCTACTTTCCTCCCACTCACTTCTTTCGAGAGAAACTCCTTCTCTAGAAAGGATCCATTCTCAGCAATGAATATCTTGCCTTCGGATCCGTGATAGAAGGTGTACCCAACATTTTCTTTTTGAGTATCCTATGAAGACGCACTTCTCCGATTTGGGTTTGAGCTTATCAGGTTGAAACTTTTTCACATAAGCATTGCAACCTCAAACTTTAAGAAACGACAGCTTAGGTTTCTTGCAAAACCATATTTCATACGGTGTCGTCTCAACGGATTTAGATGGTGCCCTATTTAACGTGAACGTAGCTGTCTCTAATGCATAACCCCAAAATGATAGTGGTAAATTGGTAAGAGACATCATAGATCGCACCATATCTACTAAAGTACGGTTACGACGTTCGGACACACCATTACACTGTGGTGTTCCAGGTGGCGTGAGTAGTGAAACTATTTCACATTGTTTTAACTGAAGGCCAAACTCGTAACTCAAATATTTTACTTTTGCGATCATATCGTAGAAACTTTTATTTTTGTTACGATGATTCTCCACTTCACTCTGAAATTCTTTGAACTTTTCAAATGTTTTAGACTTGTGTTTCATCAAGTAGATATACTCATATCTGCTCATATCATCTGTGAAGATCAGAAAATAATGATACCTACCGCGAGCCTCAATATTCATTAGACTGCATACATCAGTATGTATTATTTCCAATAAGTCAGTTGCTCGCTCCATTGTTCCGGAGAACGGAGTCTTAGTCATCTTGCCCATGAGGCATGGTTCGCAAGCATCAAAATGATTCATAATCAAGTGATTCTAAAAGCCCATCAGCATGGAGTTTCTTCATGCGCTTTACACCAATATGACCTAAACGGCAGTGCCACAAATAAGTTGCACTATCATTACTAACTTTGCATCTTTTGGCTTCAATATTATGAATATGTGTATCACTACGATCGAGATCCAACGAACCATTTTCATTGGGTGTATGACCATAGAAGGTTTTATTCATGTAAACAGAACAACAATTATTCTCTAACTTAAATGAATAACCGTTTTGCAATAAACATGATCAATCATATTCATGCTCAACGCAAACACCAAATAACATTTATATAGGTTTAACACTAATCCCGAAAGTATAGGGAGTGTGCGATGATGATCACATCAATCTTGGAACCACTTCCAACACACATCGTCACTTCACCCTTAACTAGTCTCTGTTCATTCTGCAACTCTCGTTTCGAGTTACTACTCTGAGCAACTGAACCAGTATCAAATACCGAGGGCTTGCTATAAACACTAGTAAAGTACACATCAATAACATGTATATCAAATATAGCATTGTTCACTTTGCCATCCTTCTTATCCGCCAAATACTTCGGGCAGTTCTGCTTCCAGTGACCAGTCCCTTTGCAGTAGAAGCACTTAGTCTCAGGCTTAGGTCCAGACTTGGGCTTCTTCACTTGAGTAGCAAATTGCTTGCCGTTCTTCTTGAAGATCCCCTTCTTTCCCTTTCCCTTTTCTTGAAACTAGTGGTCCTGTTAATCATCAACACTTGATGCTCTTTCTTGATCTCTACCTTCTTCAATTTCATCATCATGAAAAGCTTGGGAATCATTTACATCATCCCTTGCATACTATAGTTCATCACGAAGTTCTACTAACTTGGTGATGGTGACTAGAGAATTCTGTCAATCACTACTTTATCTGGAAGATTAACTCCCACTTGATTCAAGCGATTGTAGTACCCAGACAATCTGAGCACATGCTCACTGCTTGAGCTATTCTCCTCCATCTTTTAGCTATAGAACTTGTTGGAGACTTCATATCTCTCAACTCGGGTATTTGCTTGAAATATTAACTTCAACTCCTGGAACATCTCATATGGTCCATGACGTTCAAAACGTCTTTGAAATCTCGATTCTAAGCTGTTAAGCATGGTGCACTAAACTATCAAGTAGTCATCATATTGAGCTAGCCAAACGTTCATGAAGTCTGTATCTGCTCCTGTAATAGGCCTGTCACCTAGCGGTACATCAAGGACATAATTCTTCTGTGCAGCAATGAGGATAATCCTCAGATCACGGATCCAATCCGCATCATTGCTACTAAAATTTTTCAACTTAGTTTTCTCTAGGAACATATAAAAATTAAATGAGGAGCAACATCGCGAGCTATTGATCTACAACATAGATATGCTAATACTACCAGGACTAAGTTCATGATAAATTAAAGTTCAATTAATCATATTACTTAAGAACTCCCACTTAGATAGACATCCCTCTAATCATCTAAGTGATCACGTGATCCAAATCAACTAAACCATAACCAATCATCACGTGAAATGGAGTAGCTTCCAATGGTGAACATCATTATGTTGATCATATCTACTATATGATTCACGCTCGACCTTTCGGTCTCAGTGTTCCGAGGCCATATCTGCATATGCTAGGCTCGTCAAGTTTAACCTGAGTATTCTGCGTGTGCAAAACTGGCTTGCACCCATTGTAGATGGACGTGAGCTTATCACACCCGATCATGACGTGGTGTCTGGGCACGACGAACTTTAGCAACGGTGCATACTCAGGGAGAACACTTTTATCTTGAAATTTAGTGAGAGATCATTTTATAATGCTACCGCCGAACTAAGCAAAATAAGATATATAAAAGATAAACATCACATGCAATCAAAATATGTGACATGATATGGCCATCATCATCTTGTGCCTTTGATCTCCATCTCCAAAGCATCGTCATGATTTCCATCGTCACCGGCATGACACCATGATCTCCATCATCTTGATCTATATCAATGCGTCGTCACATGGTCGTCTCGCCAACTACTGCTCTTGCAACTATTGCTATCGCATAGCGATAAGGTAAAGCAATTATTTGGCTCTTGCATCTTATGCAATAAAGAAACAACCATAAGGCTTCTGCCAGTTGCCAATAACTTCAACAAAACATGATCATCTTATACAACAACTTATATCTCATCACGTCTTGACCATATCACATCACAACATGCCCTGCAAAAACAAGTTAGACGTCCTCTACTTTGTTGTTGTAAGTTTTACGTGGCTGCTACGAGCTGTGCAAGAACCGTTCTTACCTATGCATCAAAACCACAATGATAGTTTGTCAAGTTAGTGTTGTTTTAACCTTCTCAAGGACCGGGCGTAGCCACACTCGATTCAACTAAAGTTGGAGAAACTAACACCCGCTAGTCACCTGTGTGCATAGCACGGCGGTAAAACCAGTCTCGCGTAAGCGTACGCGTAATGTCGGCCAGGGCCGCTTCATCTAACAATACCGCCGAACCAAAGTATGACTTATATCGCCCACAACTCACTTGTGTTCTACTCGTGCATATGACATCTACGCATAAAACCTGGCTCTGATGCCACTGTTGGGGAACGTAGCAATTTCAAAAATTTCCTACGCACACGCAAGATCATGGTGATGCACAGCAACGAGAGGGGAGAGTGTTGTCTACATACCCTTGTAGACCGAAAGCGGAAGCGTTAGCACAACGCGGTTGATGTAGTCATACGTCTTCATGATCTGGCCGATCAAGTACCGAACACACGACACCTCCGAGTTCTGCACACGTTCAACTCGATGACGTCCCTCGAACTCCGATCTAGCTGAGTGTTGAGGAAGAGTTTCGTCAGCACGACGGTGTGGTGACGATGATGATGTTCTACCAACGCAAGGCTTCGCCTAAGCACCGTTACGATATGATCGAGGTGGATTATGGTGGAGGGGGGCACCGCACACGGCTAAGAGATCAAGAGATCAATTGTTGTGTCTTTGGTATGCCCCTTGCCCCCGTATATAAAGGAGTGGAGGAGGGGGAGGGCCGGACCTCTCTATAGCGCGCCCTAGGGGAGTCCTACTCCCACCGGGAGTAGGATTCCCCTTTTCCTAGTAGAACTAGGAGCCCTTCCATGTAGTAGGAGTAGGAGGGAAGGAAAGGAAAGGGAAAAGGAGAAGGAAGGAAGGGGGCGCCCCCCTCCCTAGTCCAATTTGGACCAGCCCATGGGGAGGGGTGCGGCCACCCTTTGGGGCCTTTCTCTCCTTTCCCGTATGGCCCATTAAGGGCCAATACGAATTCCCGTAACTCCCCAGTACTCCCGAGAATAGCCGAATCACTCGGAACCTTTCCGATGTCCGAATATAGTCGTCCAATATATCGATCTTTACGTCTCGACCATTTCGAGACTCCTCGTCATGTCCCCGATCTCATCCGGGACTCCGAACTCCTTCGGCACATCGAAACACATAAACTCATAATATAACGGTCATCGAACTTTAAGCGTGCGGACCCTATGGGTTCGAGAACTATGTAGACATGACCGAGACACGTCTCCTGTCAATAACCAATAGCGGAACCTAGATGCTCATATTGGCTCCTACATATTCTACGAAGATCTTTATCGGTCAAACCGCATAACAACATACGTTGTTCCCTTTGTCATCGGTATGTTACTTGCCCGAGATTCGATCGTCGGTATCTCAATACCTAGTTAAATCTCGTTACCGGCAAGTCTCTTTACTCGTTCCGTAACACATCATCCTGCAACTAACTCATTAGTTGCAATGCTTGCAAGGTTTATAGTGATGTGCATTACCGAGTGGGCCTAGAGATACCTCTTCAAAAATCGGAGTGACAAATCCTAATCTCGAAATACGCCAACCCAACAAGTATCTTCGGAGACACCTGTAGAGCACCTTTATAATCACCCAGTTACGTTGTGACGTTTGGTGGCACACAAAGTGTTCCTCCGGTAAACGGGAGTTGCATAATCTCATGGTCATAGGAACATGTATAAGTCATGAAGAAAGCAATAGCAACAAACTAAATGATCAAGTGCTAAGCTAACGGAATGGGTCAAGTCAATCACATCATTCTCCTAATGATGTGATCCCGTTAATCAAATGACAACTCATGTCTATGGTTAGGAAACATAACCATCTTTGATCAACGAGCTAGTTAAGTAGAGGCATACTAGTGACACTCTGTTTGTCTATGTATTCACACATGTATTATGTTTCCGGTTAATACAATTCTAGCATGAATAATAAACATTTATCATGATATAAGAAAATAATTAATAACTTTATTATTTCCTCTAGGGCATATTTCCTTCACATATGCCCCCCTCCTCAACGCATTTTATCATGTTCCATTTACTCAATAACTATTTATAATTAAGTACAATATAAGATATAAGATGTTAATGCCTTTCTATTTTTCATGATATATGATATATATTGTTGAATATATATATATATATATATATTGCTAATGTTAATGTTCATTGTTTCTAAACTGCACTAAGGCCTCCGTAATGCTAGGGCCGACCCTGTACTCTAGGCAACATGCCAGTAGGAGGAATGCTCTCATAGGGACAAATTACGACAAGTTTGTAGAAGCTTATATCCAAATAGCGCTCCCTCAAGCCAAACAGAAAATGAAGGCAAAACTGAACAGCATGTTGTGCGACATAGCACCCGATGTCTGTCAATCAGTGTCGGCAACTATATTCAACACTGACTTGCGACCCATACTGACAAACGTAACAACACCCTGCACAATCGTCGCAACAGTTTCAAATACTGTTGCATCTGCGTACACACGGAATTGTTTGTTGGAGAGCATGGGCAATACAAGCGCCAGGATATCAAAGATCAAGAGTAGGGGGCACTTTCCACACCTAACAGATGGAGGGAGGGTTGCCAACGAAATATGTAACATTCTTCAGGAGTCATATAGGCGAAGTTAACATCAACTATCACCCATGGATATCGTAGTACCTTTGGGTTTGTATGAGAGGTTGTTGGGTTTGCATGGGGCGTTGGAGCAGGATAATGTAAGACCCTAAGCATTCATGTTGTTAAAACGAAAGCGTGAAGCCCTAGAGTACCAGTTGGTAGAGATGGGACAACCATCACAAGGTAACTCTACAATGCCATCATCTTCGCAACCTAATGAGAGGCTACCGGAAGAAAATAGGGTGTGTTGTCCTTTTACTCAATTCATTCCTCTTTCTTGGTGAATGGGCATTGGACTTGACGTGTGTGCTAATTTTTCCCCTTCGTTAACAGGAATTCATCTATGAAGGAAGCCCGGATTGGGGTTAGTTCAGTTGGTTGCTTGATAATAGTGAGGGTCAGTCAGAAATTTAGTTGGTAACTAAATTCATAAGTGTTATACTAATCTCTACCCTTTTAGTTCCTTCTTTATCACAAACACAAGTGCAAAAGCTAGCTGTTAGGCAAGTTTTGCAGGAAACACCTATGCCCTACTATTTTATTTTGCATATCCATAGAGTGGCATAAGAAAACAAGAGATACAATTAAGTGCTGGGAGCTCATATTAGTTTTTCTAGATGTTTTTTCTCCTAAAAAATCCAAAGAAGACAGAGATGATTCTCTTTCTTTCTAAATGTAATGATGGGAATGGCAGGGCAATAATTTGGATGGCATGGCTGCACAGGATTATTATGACAGTGACATCATGATGGAGCCGCTACATCACCCAGTGGACATATCGGTTGTCTCAGCTGCGCCGATGGAGGCAGCGAGTGTCGACGGCCAGATATGTGTGCGTCGCAGGGAGTGGCAGATGCTGAAAGGGAAGGTTCACAGCAGGTCACCCGAGCCGTCTATTGGCCGAATGAACTCTAAAAGTTCCTGGATCTGGATGGACCAGAAGGTATGTTAGAGTTGAGTCCTACATTTCTTGAATTTCATCAACACACATCTGAAAAGTAGTCCTGAAACTTGTCTAGGATTAGTAAGTTCGTTCAGTTCGTTAGTGTGAAATTTTGGTCAAGTACTGCATTGTATGCTGCTAAGTTGAAAAGGCAATGAATTGTAGGGAAATACCCAATTGTTCGAAATCTCACCATTCATTGCGACATGAACTCTAAAAGTTCCTGGATCTGGATGGACCAGAAGGTATGTTAGAGTTGAGTCCTACATTTCTTGAATTTCATCAACACACATCTGAAAAGTAGTCCTGGAACTTGTCTAGGATTAGTAAGTTCGTTCAGTTTGTTAGTGTGAAATTTTGGTCAAGTACTGCATTGTATGCTGCTAAGTTGAAAAGGCAATGAATTGTAGGGAAATACCCAATTGTTCGAATCTCACCATTCATTGCGACATGATCTGCCCCCCCCCCCCCCCCCCCCCCCCCGCGCTATATGTATTTTGACATTTTCCTCTGTATAGCTTCCTACGTTTAATGGGCCCCTCCATCCCATTGAACGCGTTTGCTAATTGCCAACTGCCCAACTGCCCAACTGTCATACACACTCCACCTACGTCATAGCCTTTCGTCCTCTGCTCGTTCTAGCTCCAGGTTATGGTCTTGTCCTCTACTTACTGGACACAGTTTATCCAGTCCGTCAATGCCAATTACCCGTTAAGGACTGCACACCATTTCTTTAATTCATGGATGCACGTATTACATGTCTCGATTAGTGGCTTAACTACAACATGCACGCTCACTCAATTCGCTAAGCAGCCAAGTCTTTTTACCACTCCTGTTTTGTAGACATTATTGCCTGACTTAATTCATGGATGTATTACATGACTGGATTAGTGGCATAACATAATTTAAGAAGCCGATCCTGCCTTGTGACGCTCTTTGTTCTTCCCCTCCCAAGCAAAACTTGATTGGGACACCACGAAGGGGACAACACTGTTAAAAAGAGGCTTCATTTTAAATATTTTTCTTCGGATATTTGAATATTTAATTTCAGAATATATATATTAAAAAACTTTTGGGATAGCAAAATATTTTTGGTGGAATAACTTTCATGACATTATTGGTAGGACAAAACAAAATTAACACTATATACAAGTTACCATTCACACTTTTTGTAATAGAATTTTTGTTTTTTTCCTCTAAAGTCGATGGGAGTTTTTCCTTCGCGAAACTTTTTATACTAGTACAAAAGAAGGTCAAGTTTATTTCAAAAAAAATCAGATTTTTTTGACTTTTTTCGTAGTTACTAAAACAATTCCCATATCGGATGTATATACAATTTAAATGAACAATTTTTGGTATTTGAATATACATATCCAAAAACTTTTGGGACAACAAAATAATTTTTGCGAAATAATTTCATGATATTTTTGGTAGACAAAACAAAATCAACTCTATACAAGTTACTACTCACACTTTTTGTCCTTTAATTTTTTTGCATTGAAGTCAATGGTGCTTTTTCCTTCATGAAACTATTTATATGAGTACGAAAGAAGGTCAAGTTTATTTCAAAAAAAGTTTCAGTTTTTTTTGACTTTTTCCGTAATTACTACAAAAGATTCCCATATAAGATCCATATACACTTTAAATGAATAATTTTTGGATATTTGAATATTAACTTTCTAGAATGTATATAGTAGCATTATTCTAATCCCAGAATCAAAATAACTATTTGGATCACGGAGCACGGACGCCGAGTGTATCCTCCCGAGTCCCGAACTCTCGAACCGGTACGGTGAAGGAAAAAAAGAAAAAGAAAACTGATCTCCACCCATCCCTTACCCCACCCCTCACACTCCCCATCCCCACCCGATCCCCATCTACCCCGGACCCTCCACAACCGCCGCCGTCCCCTGGTGTCGGCGCACATCCCGCCGTCGGCCATCCCTGCCCCGTTGCCCCCAGATGCCGACGCGCCTCCCACCGCCGGCCGCTCGGCTTCGTCGCCACCCCCCCGCCCCCAACCACCGACGCCTCCCTGGATCGGCCGCCACCATGCGGCGGCCAGCCCCCCGTCCCCGGCACCTATTCTCCGGCGAGCCTCCCGCCGCCACCCACGTGCCATATTGGCATCAGCGCCGAGCACCACCGCATCCACGCTCGCGCCCCTCACCCCCTCCCCTCCGCTCGCCCCTCTCCTTCCCCTCCTCCCGCCGGCTCCCTTTCGCCGTCGCGCTCCCTCGGGCAGCGGCGCCCCTCCTCTGCTGCGCGGCGCGGAAGCTCGTCGAGGAGGGCGAGTTCGAGGCGGAGGTGATGCAGTCGGACCTGCCCATGCTCGTCGACTTCGTCGCTGACTGGTGCGGGCCCTGCCGCCTCGTCGCGCCCGTCGTCGACTGGGCCTCCGAGGTACGCACGCGCGCGCTGCCGGCAGCCTTCCCTGGTTGGTAGAAAATGCCACTGGTGCCTCGTCGTGTTCGTCCGGTTGAGAATTGCCTGTGCAACACGCCAACGCCAAACCACACCACACAGAGCACAAGTCCAGTTTTGCTGACTTAGAATATGGATGGCGTAGGAATTAGCAACTGATGTTGAACTAGGCAGCAGAGAGCCAGAGATGATGTCCGTAACTCCTTGGCAAGGTCTGTAAGCAGTGGATGCATCATGCATGAACTCCATGGCAGCACCTTAGCAAAGAAGGGGAAACTCAGCATTTACCAGCAACCTGACCTGTCACGGCGTTTCTGACCGTAAGAACTCCATGTTGTTAGTAAAAGAAGTTCAGAAGTTCAAGAGAGATGTTTAGTACAGCTGATTCTTTAGTTTTGTTTGTTCGATTATGCCCTGTCAGTGGCTCTGCGCCAAAAGTTCTACAGAAGTTCAGAAACAAGAAGAAAATGCTTGCCTCGTGATGATTGTCTTTTTGGTGTATCTTTGTGCTAACTATTGTACAATATTTGCTTGTTTCTCCCTCTGAGATGCACTGTATTGGCTTGATGGATTCATCTGTGTTGGTGGTTAAGGACTAGATATGCCTAGTAGACCACTGACTGATAGAGCAGTTTGCTTTAAACTGTACCAGAACAGAAAAATGCTAGGGGAAGAGGACAAGAGGGCGCCATGATACTACACCTTTTTTATAGTGCTACGCATTGTTTAGAGAGGGCCCGGGGCATGCATCCACAACTCCATATGCACATCCATTTTGGTGAAACTTTTATGCAGAATGATGAAATTTACAGAACAAAAACCGCTTTTACATATCCTAGAAAAACGATGTTAGAAAAACAAACCAATAGAAGTTTACCAAGAAGAAATTACAAAAAGTACATTAGAAGTTTAGGACGACACATGGAGATTTCGGACCCAGAAAAAGAAGTTCAAAAAGAGAAAAATAGGAAGTTCATGAGCAAAAGAAGTGAAGTAAATGAAATCAAAAAAATGAATTTAATGAAATTCCCTGAAAAGTCTGTTCATTGCAACAAGTTCGAATAAAAGAGGAACACACCATCAAAATATCCCACAACGGAAGGTAAAACTACAAATAACGAAAATAGTTCGGAAAAGTTTAGTTAGAAAACAGATTTTCCCCGTTTCTAAAAAAACCTAGAAGTTGAAATACAAATAACGGAGCGATTCCATGGTTATTACTACATTAGATTTTCCCCATTAATAAAGAATAACACAAGAAAACCAAATTAAAAAATAGAGCAACTCAAAATTTATAGAGATATGAAATTTCCCCGTTCTACAAAAAAGCCTAGAGGTTCAAATTTAAATAATGGGGAAGTTCAATGTTTATTACAAATACCAAGAAGGTCAAGTTGAAAAAACCGAGCAGTTCAAAAAGTTAATAAAATAGATTTTCCCTCTTTTAAAAATAAGATGTAGAAGTTCAACTTTAAATAATTGAACAGTTTGATATTTACTACATAACTAGGACTTTTCGTGTTACAAATGAATAACAACAAGAAGTCGTAATTAAAAAATGTAGTTGTTTGATGTTTATAAAAAAACTCATATTTTCCCTAATACTAGAGATTAAAATTAAGAAGTTCAATTCAAAAAATGGAGTAGTTGAATGTATATAATAAAACTTAGGTTCTCTCGTTAATAGAGAATAAGTCCAGGAAGTTCAATTTGAAAAAGTGGAGTAGTATGATATTTATTTGAAAAATCAGATTTTTTTCGGTTACTAAATAATAAAACCAATAAGTTCAATTCGAAATAATAAAGAATTTCGATGTTTCTAACAAAACTCCAATTTTCACATTTATAAACATACACAAAAGAAGTTCAAATTAAAAAAAGTTAGAGCGGTTCGATGTCTATAAAAAACTAAAAAAAATCCTTACTAAAAGCGAAACATAGAGAAATTCAATTTGATAACAGCCCGAAGTTCACGTACTACATGGTGTGTGTTTCGTTTGAGGAAAAAAATAAAAAGAAAAACTCTAAAAAAATTGTTGCTAGAAGTTCAAGTGGTCGCCCCAGGGAAGATCAAAATAACTTGTGAGAGAGGTTCACCGTGTATTTACATGTACAAAAACACAAAAAAAATCTTTTTTGTGTGTGAATTAAAATAATTCTCTCAACCAACTGCCAATTTGAAACAAAAATGCTATACATTAAAAAGTTTCTCCTATTCAACAATTTTTCAAAGGTGCATAAATATTCTTATTTTGAAGAACAGTTGAAACAAAATGGTGCATGTTGTTCGAAACAAAAGCTTAACCGTTATGTTTTAGAAATTCATGTTTTAGATATAAATGTGAAGTTCATGTTTTAGAAATTCATAAGTTCACGTGTACCATATACTGAAGAAATTCATCAATGAAAAAAGGACCGTCTGGCCCATTTCATTGACAACAAAAAAATGCCTAAAAATGTCGCAAGACAAAAAAAACAAATCGTAGGAAGTGGAAAAAACTATACTTTTGTTTTGTAAAAAGTTAGAGCGGGTTGATGTCTATAAAAACTCAGATTTTTTCCATTACTAAAGAGAAAACAAAGAGAAGTCCAAAGTGATAACTGTCGAAAGTTCACGTACTGCATGATGTGTGTTTCGTATGAGAAAAATACAATAAAAAGGTAAAGTCTAAAAGTTTTGTTGCTAGAAGTTCATGTGCTCGGCCCGGGAAAGTTAAAAAATTCTTCTGAAAGAGGTTCACCGTGTATTCAGATGTCCAAATGGCAAAAGAAAGTATTTCACATAAACCAAGAAGTCCAAATTATAAAAGTAGAGAAGTTTAGTATTTATAGAAAAAGACAGGTTTCTCTTCATTACTAAAGAAGAAAATTAAAGAAGTTCAAATTAAAATAAAAGGAGTAGTTTGATGTTTACAGAAAACTCAAATTCATTCCATTTGTAGGAAAAATAAATGTGCGAGGTTCAATTTTAAAAAAAATGTTTGATGCTTATTTGAAAACAATTTTTTTCTAAGAATAAGACTAATAAGTTCAATTCAAAATAACAGAGAAGTTTGAAGTATATAAAAAACTCTGATTTGTTGCAAGAAGTTCACGTGCTCCTCCGTCCACGGTTCACAATTTATATTGCGGGACACCCGACCTCCAATTACATATTTTAAAATGGCAACAAATGACATCCCACCTTCAATTGCGTGTAATTCGACGTATACACAAACATGCGACAGAAGTTCATAGTGAAAACAACGAGAAGTTCAAGTGCTGCAAAGAATGCATTTTAGGTGAAAATAAAAGTATAGAAAAATAAAAGCTTAAAAGGTTTGTTGAAAGAAGTTCAAGTGCTTTGTCGGGAGAAGTTCAAAAATTCTTGTGAGAGAGGTTCACCTTGTATTTCCATGTTCGTAAACACAAAAAAGAAATTGTTTTTTGCCTTTTAAAATAATTCTCTCAATCCACAAAGAAGTTCAGTTATTATTTGGGACAAATTTGATTTCAAAAAGAAAATAAAAAATTCAAATTATAAAAATGTAAAAAGTTCTTGTACTACATGGTGTGTTTAATATGAGAAAAATGGATAAAAAGGCAAGGTCCAAATTTTTTGTTGTTATAAGTTCAAGTCCTCGGTCGGAGAAAGTTAAAAAAATTGTGATAGAGATTTGTACAAAAAGAATATCATTTGTGTAACACTAACGAATGGATGAGAAAATTATAAACGAAAGTACGTCACAGAAGTTCAACGTGAAAACAGCAGGAAGTTCACCTACTGCACTGAATGAATTTCAGATGAAAAACTTTTAAAATCGTCGCGAGTATGAGAAAATCATCAACATGGGAAAGTTGCGTGCTTACAGTAGCTTTCCATCGGTATATCACCTGCTCAATTCCGGTGAATGGATGGAGAGTTACGAGCAGTGGATGGAGACCTGCGAGCAAAAAAAAAGCACGTCGAAAACAGAGTGAAGTTCAGGTAGATATGCTGAGAAGTTCAAGTTCTTCACACGGTGCATTTTCGAAGAATCTGTTTCGCGATAGACGCAGAACGAATGATCCCGCCGTTTTCGAAATTACTTGAAAACGGCTAAGAATCAGAGAAAACCATCAACATGAAAAAGTTTCGCATTTTCCGTAGCTTTCCAACGGTATATTATTTGCCCCATTCCGATAAAGTTTGTAGAAATTACGGCGAAAATATGTTTTTCGCCATTTTCGAAACTGACTTAAAACCGTAAAGAATTGGGAGAAACAATACATACCAAAAAGTTTCGCATTTGTTCAAGCTTTCCAACTCCATATCATTTGCTGCATTCGGACGCACGGTTAAAATATTAGCTCGAAAATACGAACTCGGTAGGACTTGGACCATTTTCTAACTTACTCTTAAACCATTCAAAATTAGAAAAAAAAATTCAAGATGAAAAAGTAGTGCATTTTCATAAGCTTTCCAACACCATACCATATGCCTCCATTGGATTAGCCGTTTAGAAATGACATCGAAAAAACGAACTCAGCTGTTCGGTTTACGAAATTTTACGTTTTTTCAAATTACTCTTTAACCATAGGGAATTAGAGAAAACTTTCAACATGTGGAAGGAGCGTTTTTGCAGCAGCTTTCCAACGCCATATTATATGCCTCATTCCGATAACCGGTTTAGAAATGCGATCGAAAATACGATTCACGTTTTTTGTGCGAAGAAAAAACGGTTTTCAAAACTGCTCTTAAACCGCTTATATTTTGCCAAAAATTTAAGTTGGTTCATGATATTGGTGTCCATAGCTTTCCAACGGTATATCGCAAGCCCCATTTCGGCAATGTTGGCGGAAGTTCAACCTAGTTCACACGGAAGTTCAACGTACTACTAGCGGGGCAGGTCAGGTTGTGATCAGAATATTATTCTGATCCCATGATCAGAATAGTGTTTATATATATATATATCCAAAAACTTTAGGATAAAAAAATTATTTTGTTGAATAACTTTCATAATATTTTCGGTGGAATAAAACAAAACCAACCATATCCGCGTCAATTAATTTTGATTGGAGGGAGTACTACATTATTTATTTTCGCCGTGTCTTCGTTGTTTTCATGTACTTGTGCTTAACCAAGCCAAGAATACCATGCGTGAGACTAAGATTGTTTCATAGAAAAACATTATCTAGCCACCGAAACACAGTTAAAAAATTGTAGATAACTTCCATTTTTGCATGGACTGCTTGGAACAACAACAACAAAAGTCATCCATCATAATCATCTATCTTAACCAAATTAAGACTGATTAATTATGTAAATTAAACTAGACAGATGTATTAAAAGTACCGTGCAGCTTACCAACGTCTAGTCGTCCACATTGTCGGGTGACAGATTCTGACACAAGCCACCTTTGAACAGAATAAGGCGTGTTTCAATAGTGGCATTAATCCGGTGTCAGAATGGACCGCATCAATACACCGCCGAAGATCCTGTTCCAGCCTGTACGGTTGTCTATATCACACTGTTGTAGCAGCGTATAACTGCTTTACCATCCTAGTGAGCTCATCGTTTATCCATATTCGTTATTCTACCTACTAATCACGAGGCACCTATGCACGCTGTGGATATCGAGGACATATGTCCCCATAGACCAAACGCCCGCCTCCATAAATTGTGTGCTCTTTTACCATGGAGGTAGTATGACAGATCAGTGTGCTTGTTCTTGATAAATTAGCTGAATTGCCAGTGTGCTCTTTATCATGGAAGTAGTGAAGTAGTCTATCAAGAAACATCGAATAAGTGGTGCGCTGCATCGCATACTAGTCGTGCTGGTAGTGTGATATTTTAGTGCAACAATGTGCCTACATTTAGAACTAGACCAATTTCTAGCTACCTTGTGTATTGCAAACCTGTAGCGAATTAGTTGTGAGAGTAATTTCAGGCTTAAACCACTGCAGACATTTTGTCATCATAACTATTAGCCACTGTGGGAAATTGAAAGCTTACTTAAACTACCGACGCTGCCTGCTTAGCATTTTAATTAGTGCTCACATTCTCTTGTGCAAAATGTGAGCATAGTAAGGACTGGTGCCGCCGCTCCGGGGAGAACACAGTGTCCTAATCGCGTAACATTTATATATGGTTGCATAGAGCACCAAATCTTTTCTTTGCATCATGGTGTGTGATGGACGATGGTTCTGAGTGTTCAGTGAAATCCTTGCAGGGTGAGGATTTGAGCTGCTGCCCCAAGCAGGACGCCTTGCCCCGAAGTGTGAGTGCTTTTGAGAAGGCACTGCCCGGTTTTGCAGACCATCCAACCGAAAATATGATCATTCCTTTGCTTCGGACAAGTTTTGACTCGCTGGGAGAGGCGCATGATTTGTATGATATTTATTCATGTGAGAAGGGGTTTGGGATCAGATACGAGAAGAGCAGATTGAATGTAGAGAGAGCCAAGTGTACGCAGAAGATCATGTGTGGATGTTCGGCAAGTACAATATTGTCAGTTCTTGATGATATGTATTAATTTTTTCTCGGTACATCTCTTGATTGTTGTCGCACTACCGATGTGAATGTGAAAACAGTAGCATGTGCCGGTTTGACTTGTGCTCACAACTGCAGGGTAAAGCAGGCATGGAGAACATAAGGTCCTGCGGCTGTGAGTGTCCGGCTCTGATAAGATTGATGCGGACACAGAGGACGATGGCTTGTACATTGCCGAGCACAGGGATAGGGAGAGGCACAGGCATTTCTTGTAGCTGAATTTTGGAGAGACAATTCATTGCACGAGCACATTGATGTGTATAGCAGAAATCTGATAAAGTAGCTGAGGAAGAACAACGTGAACCTTGCGAAGGTGCACAACATCATTGGAAGTTTTCTGGTTCAATTGAAAATGTGCCTTTCACAAAAGATTCTGTACGATTTTTTTGGTTCTACAGCTAGTTGGTCAAACTATTTTTTCGCGAATATGCAAAGCTTGCGTATCATTCATTGATAGGTTAAAAAAAGGGTGTGCAAGGAGGGGGCGCTAGAGTGCTACGTACACAGGGATGGCGTAGTTGCTAGCGCGAGCATGATAGAGAATGGATATACTCAGCCCTAGTACATTCATCTAGCGCCTATGGTGCTATGGCGGCTAACTCGTTCGCTCCTACTTTGATCCAGGAGCGGGTGTAACACCCTCGATGCGACTATATCTCCCACGTGTCGAGGCACGACTTAGAGGCATAATCGCATTGAAGGCATATGTCACAAGTTAGGCAATCTTCACAACATCCCATGTAATATAGATAATAAAAGGGAAGATAACATAGTTGGCTTACACTCGCCACATCAATCAAGTACATAAATAACATTACATCATCCAAACACTCATGGCCCGACTACGGCGCCAAAATAAAAGATAACCCAACATGCGACACGGTCCCGATCACCCACAACTGGGCACCACTACTGATCATCAGGGAAAGACACGTAGTATCATTGAGAGTCCTCGTCGAACTCCCACTTGAGCTCAAGCGCGTCACCTGGAGCGGAATCATCAGGCCCTACATCTGGTTTCATAGTAATCTGTGAGCCACAGGGACTCAGCAATCTCGCACCCTCGCGATCAAGACTATTTAAGCTTATAGGTAAGGCAAGGCAAGGTAAATATGTGGAGCTGCAGCAAGCGACTAGCAAATATGGTGGCTATCCTGTCCACAAAAGAGAGCGAGAAGAGGAGGCAAAGCGCGAGCGAGAAACTAGAGAACAACCTGCGCAAGCATTACTCCAACACCGTGTTCACTTCCCGGACTCCGCCGAGAAGAGACCATCACGATAACTCACACTGTTGATTCATTTTAATTAAGTTAAGGTTCAAGTTATCTACAACCAGACATTAACAAATTCCCATCTGCCCATAACCGCGGGCACGGCTTTCGAAAGTTCAAATCCCTGCAAGGGAGTCCCAACTTAGCCCATGACAAGCTCTCACGGTCAACGAAGGAATAGACCTCCTCCCGAGACGTTCCGATCAGACTCGGTATCTCGGTTCTTCAAGACACTTCGACAGGTTAAAACAAGACCAGCAACACCACCCAGATGTGCCGACAAATCCCGATATGAGCTGCACATATCTCGTTCTCAGGGCACACCGGATGAGCAAGACGTCGGGTAGGCCAGCCCAGAGTTGCCCCTGGTAGCCCCGGACATCGCTCGGTTGGACCAACACTCAGAGGAGCACTGGCCCGGGGGGGCTAAAATAAGATGACCCTCGGGCTTCGGAAACCCAAGGGAAAAGAGGCTAGGTGGCAAATGGTAAAACCAAGGTTGGGCATTGTTGTAAAAGCTTTAATCAAGGCGAACTATCAAGGGGTTCCCATTATAACCCAACCACGTAAGGAGCGCAAAATCCGGGAACATAACACCGATATGACGGAAACTAGGGCGGCAAGAGTGGAACAAAACACTAGGCGAGAGGCCGAGCCTTCCACCCTTTACCAAGTATATAGATGCATTAAGATAACATGGCAATATAATGATATCCCAACAAGTAAATAATGTTCCAACAGGGAACGGTCTCCAATCTTCACCTGCAACTAGCAACGCTATAAGAGGGGCTGAGCAAAGCGGTAACATAGCCAATCAACGGTTTGCTAGGACATGGTGGGTTAGAGGTTTGACATGGCAATTTGGGAGGCTTGAAAACAAGTGTTAGGCATCGTAGCATTGGCATAGCAAGAGAGCGAGCAATCTAGCATAGCCAAGATAGTAGTGATTTCGAGGGTATGATCATCTTGCCTGCAAAGTTGTCAGAGTTGACTGGATCCTCGAAAGCAAACTCAACGGGCTCCTCGTTAGCGAACTCGTCTCTCGGCTCTACCCAAACAAGACAAACAAGCAAACAGAACACAATCGACCACGTGCAAAGCTCAAACAATATGATGCAATGATGGTATGCTATGCGGGATGCGATGCGGGATGCATATGCAAGATTTGACAAGGGATGCATGAACCTGGCCTCAACCTAAAAATCCAAGTGTGCCACTGGAAAGATGAGATAAAATCGCTTGAAAACGATATAAAGAACGCCAGAATCGGAGTTATGGTTTGGAAATGGCAAGCAATTCAAATATGACCACGTTCTGTGATTTACAGCAAGTGGTCATCTAAATGCGACAAGATGAACATGCTACAGCACCCAAACATGACAACAAAATACATGGAAGGGATGCATTCAAGATGCTTAACAAAAGTCTAGCACTGAGCCACGGCTTCATCCATTAACAGGTTCAAACAAGTATGGCAAAAATGCATATGGAAAACAGATCTCAGACTTAGTGAAATTAACACTTGTCTGGAATTTCAGATCAGGTAGCACACTTCGGAGCATGAAAACTGTATGCTATAGGACCTGAACATGGCAAAGTAAAGCATGGCATGGAGCTACTCAAAGAGCTTAACAAAAGTCCCTTAGTGACCTTGAGCCAAAAGGGATCAGAAAATACATTTGCAAGCATGTGAACATGGCAAAAACATAATCAGCTCTCAGACTTAGTGAAAACTGGAGCATGCTGAAAACAGATATCAAGTAGGCATGTTTACGAGCTCGATGCACTCACTAAAGAGCAAGTCATGATAATCTAAGCATACACCCATCAAGAATACACAAAATTCAAGATAGACATGGCAAGAACAACACCATAGCATGCACGGATCAACTACAACATCCTCGGCAAAATCGCTAACAAGTAGACAATCTGCCCAGATTTACGAAGTAGCAAAAGTAGAGCTCGATTGACTCAAGCTAGGGTGCTCCATAATTGCAAACAAAGACATGGATGGATAGAGCACTACAAGATTAACAAAACATCCTTACTGATCATCCTCAAAAGAGGCACGGATCACTAGGAAACAACATGAACATATGGCCATATGAAATAAACAGATCAAGGACTTAGTGGAAATGCTAAGTCCCTGCAATCAGCATTACCAAGTGCCTCACTTTGCAAACTTGTGCTAGTCACCACACACATCCCAAAAATACATGGGTTACACCTCTGGAAAGATGGCAAAACCCTTAACAAAACATATGTAGAGCACCAGGGCATAACATGCACGCAATAATCATGGCAAAAGTGACAAATATCTAAATGGAGTAGCAGATCTGACAATTATCTCAAGTAGCCCTCTTCTAACAGCATTTCGGGCATCAAGATGAACTCAAATGAAAATGATGCAATGTAATGAAATGATGTACTCTCTGAGTCGAACATTCTGATATGCTATATGCCCAAAACGGAGTTACGGTTGCAGAGTTACAGTACGATGAAATATGCAAAATGTTTAGGGTTTCGGGAGGAAAAGTCAACCGAGATGAACTCCCAGATCTGGATCCGGCCCGGAACACTGTAGCGCGGCGGCGGGCTCGCCGGAAACGACGAAGAAGACGGCGGTGGAGGTGGCCGGAGCGGGCGTGGCTTGGCCGGCGACGGTGAGGTGGCGTGACGCCGGCACGGGGAAGAGGCGAAGCAAGGCGGGGCCGGAGCAGCGATGTCGGCGGTGGAGGTGGCCGGAGCGGTGCCGGCGAGCGGAGGAGGGCGGCGCGGTGGCGATGTCGGCGGCGGTGGCCGGAGCAGCGCCGGCGAGCGGAGGAGGGCGGCGGTGCTCGCGGGATGGCGGCGCGCGGGCGACGTGGGCTCGGGGGCCGGCACTGGGCCGCGCGGGCCTCGGCGGCGGCGGATGGCGGGGAGCCACGTGGCAAAACGTGGTTGGGCGGCGGTGGCGGGCGGACGTTGTCCGGCTCCGTCCGGACACGTCCGGCGGCGGCGGAGACAGATTTTTAGGGTTTTGAAGAGGGGATCCGAGATTTGGAATGGGGGAGGTATATATAGGCATAGAGGGAGCTAGGAGAGTCCAAATGAGGTGTGGTTTTCGGCCACGCGATCGTGATCGAACGCTCTAGATGATGGAGAGGGTTTTGGTGAGTTTTGGGCCAACTTGGAGGAGTGTTGGGCTGCAACACACACGAGGCCTTTTCGGTCCCTCGGTTAACCGTTGGATTATCAAACGAAGTCCAAATGGTACGAAACTTGACAGGCGGTCTACCGGTAGTAAACCAAGGCCGCTTGGCAAGTCTCGGTCCAATCCGGAAATCTTTAATCCCCACACACGAAAGAAAGGTAGAAATGACCACCGGAGGAGAACGAAGCGCCGGAATGCAAAATGGACAACGGGGAAAATGCTTGAATGCATGAGATGAACACGTATGCAAATGGAATGCACATGATGACATGATATGGGATGCATGACAACGACAACAACACACGGAGACAAAAACCCGAACCCGAGAAAATAAAATAACTTAACGCCGGAAACGGCAAGAGTTGGAATACATATTGGGAAAGTCATATCCGGGGTGTTACAACACTCCACCACTACGAAAGGATCTCGTCCCGAGATCTAGGACTGAAAGAACGCCGGGTATTCAGAACGGAGGTGATCCTCGCATTCCCAGGTAGCTTCACGGTCGGAATGGTGTGACCACTTGACTTTGAGGAATTTGATTGACTTGGTGCGAGTCTTGCATTCAGTCTCTTCAAGAATAGCAACTGGGTGCTCACGATAAGAGAGATCTTCTTGGAGCTCAATGTCCTCGAAGTTGACGATGCGGTCAGGAGTCTTGAAGCACTTTCGGAGTTGAGAGACATGGAACACGTCATGAACATTTTCAAAGTTTGAAGGAAGCTCGAGTTGATAGGCGAGATCGCCTCTCTTGCTGACAATCTTGAAAAGTCCCACGTATCTGGGGGCAAGCTTCCCTTTGATACCGAAGCGACGAGTACCTTTCATAGGAGAGACGTGGAGGTAAACATGATCTCCGATCTCGAAAGCCAAATCACGGTGCTTACTATCATAGTAGCTCTTCTGGCGGGATTGGGCTGCTTTGACGTTATCTCGAATGACTTTGCACATTTCCTCTGCCTCTGTGATTAAGTCATTACCCAAAAGGTCACGTTCGCCGGTTTCGGACCAGTTGAGAGGGGTACGGCACTTCCTGCCATACAGAATTTCAAATGGGGCCTTGCCCGAACTTGCTTGAAAACTGTTGTTGTAGGAGAATTCAGCATATGGAAGGCAATCCTCCCACTTCATGCCGAAGGAGATCACACAAGCCCTGAGCATATCTTCAAGAATCTGGTTGACACGCTCGACTTGACCGCTAGTTTGAGGATGGAAAGCTGTGCTGAAGCGGATGTTGGTACCCATGGCCTTCTGAAAAGAATCCCAAAACTTGGAGGTAAAGATGCTGCCACGGTCTGAAGAGATCACTTGTGGAATACCGTGCAGAGAGACAATTCGAGAGGTATAGAGTTCCGCCAATTGAGATGCAGTGATTGACTCTTTGATAGGCAGAAAATGAGCCACTTTGGTGAGTTTGTCGATGACAACGAATATAGCATCATTGCCACGCTTAGACTTTGGAAACCTAATCACGAAGTCCATTTCAATGTGGTCAAACTTCCATTCTAGAATGGCAAGAAGTTGGAGGAGACCCGCTGGTCTTCGGTGTTCTGCCTTCACTCTTCTGCAGACATCACACTCATTCACGAACTGAGCGATCTCGCGCTTCATTCGAGTCCACCAATAAGCCTGCTTGAGGTCCTGATACATCTTCGTAGTCCCAGGGTGGATGGAGAGGAGAGAATTGTGAGCCTCGTTCATGATCACTTTACGGAGGTCACCTTTGGGTACAACAATACGATCCTTGAAGAAGAGAGTGTCCTTGTCATCAAGGCGGTAGCACTTGTACTTGGGTTGACTCTTGGCAATCCCAATCTTCACCTTTTTCACCATAGCATCAAGAAGCTGGGCTTGGCGAATCTGGTCTTCCAAGGTAGGAGAGACTTGAAGGTTGGCGAGGAAACCTTGAGGAACAACTTGCAGATTAAGTTTCCGGAAAGCTTCACAAAGCTCGGGTTGATAAGGCTTGAGAATCAGACTGTTGCAATAAGCTTTCCTGCTCAATGCGTCAGCAATCACATTGGCCTTGCCTGGAGTATACTCGATACTCGGATTATACTCTTGAATCATTTCGACCCATCGAGTTTGCCTGAGGTTGAGATTAGGCTGAGTGAAGATGTACTTGAGACTCTTGTGGTCAGTGAAGATGTCCACTTTTCTTCCCAATAAGAGATGTCTCCAAGTCACAAGAGCATGCACAACTGCCGCCAACTCGAGATCATGAGTGGGGTAGTTCTTCTCATTGGGCTTCAACTGGCGAGAGGTATAAGCAACAACTTTCTTCTCTTGCATCAACACTGCGCCAAGACCTTGGAGAGAGGCATCACAAAAGACCTCGTACGGCTTGGATTCATCAGGCGGAGTCAGAACTGGAGCAGTGATCAATTTCTCTTTCAAAGTGTTGAAAGCAATGTCACACTCCGGAGACCAAACGTACTTGACGTGCTTCTGGAGAAGATTTGAGAGAGGCTTCGCGATCTTGGAAAAGTTTTCAACGAATCTTCGGCAGTAGCTTGCGAGACCGAGGAAGCTACGAAGTTGCTTCACGTTCTGAGGAGGTTCCCAATTCACAATTGCAGACACCTTCTCAGGATTCACGGCAATGCCCTTGGCAGAGATGATATGACCAAGATAAAGAACCTCATCGAGCCAAAATTCGCACTTGGAGAACTTGGCGTAGAACTTGTGTTCCCTCAGCTTATCGCGTACCAAATGCAAGTGCTTGGCATGATCTTCCTTGTTCTTCGAGAAAACCAGAATGTCGTCGAGATAGACCAAAACGAAGTCATTGGTGTAGGTGTTGAAGATGAAGTTCATCATGCGAGAGAAAGTCGGAGGAGCATTGACGAGGCCAAAAGACATGACAGTGTACTCATATGAACCATAGCTTGTCCTGAAGGCCGTCTTGGGAATATCTTGCTCACGGATTCGAATCTGATGATAACCCATACGGAGATCAATCTTGGAGAATACTTGGGCGCCTTTGAGTTGTTCGAACAGCTCGTTGATGTTCGGAAGTGGGTATTTGTTCTTGATGGTCTTCTTGTTCAATGGACGGTAATCAACACAAAGTCGGTTCGTTCCATCATTCTTCTTCACAAAAAGAACACCACAACCCCACGGAGAAGAACTAGGCCGGATGAAACCCATTATTTCTTGAATATCGAGTTGCTTCTTCAGCTCCTTCAACTCTTCAGGTCCGAGCTTGTAAGGACGCTTGCACACAGGTTCCGTGCCAGGCTCAAGATCGATGACAAATTCAACTGGCTGGTGCGGAGGCATTCCTGGAAGCTCTTCTGGAAAGACGTCTTGATATTCGCAAACGACTGGAATTTGCGAGATAGCATCCAGTTCACCCTTCTCATTGAGAGAAAACAGACGGATAGTATCATCACGAGCGGCAAAGACAATTACATCCTCAGACGAATGAGTCAATTGAATCTGCCTTGCAGCACAATCAAGATGCGCCTTGTGCTTAGAAAGCCAATCCATCCTGAGAATAAGATCAATATCCGAGTTACCAAGAACCATAGGAGAAGAAAGGAACTTGTAGTCGCCCAAGGTGATAGTAACGTCCGGAGCCATCATTTTAGTGTTCATGAACAAACCCAGAGAAGAAACCGCTATCGGCTTAGGCAAATCAATAGTATGCACATCATGCATGGATGCAAAAGGCTTCGATAAAAATGATAAAGATGCACCAGTGTCAAAAAGAACTCTTGCGGGAATGTCATTAACAGGAAGGTTACCCATAATCACATCTAGCGAGTCCTCTGCCTGAGCTGCATTCAGCAAGTTGACCTTGGCGGACTTGGTGTTATGCTTGACCATAGTTGTACTTGCCGATCTGACAGGAGGAGGAGGAGGAAGACGCCTCTGGTTGAGACACTTGTTGGCATAGTGACCCTTCTGTTGGCACTTGTTGCACGTGACCTCTGAAAGCGGACGGTGATACGGAGCACTCGATCTTGGAGCTTGAGATGAAGTCTTGTTCTGAAAGCCAGGGTTGGGTGGGTGGGAAGATCCACTACCACCTTTGCTCTTCTGCTGATACGGCTGACGGAACGGAGGAGGAGGAAGCCAATACTTCTGCTGCTTGGCCACTTGAGTAGAGGAAGAAGGAGTAGCATCTCTGACTCGCTTCTTGGAAGCATCACATCTCAGTTGAGCGGCCTCTTGCTTCAATGCCATGTTGTAGAACTCATCGTACCTCACGGGCTCAAAGAGAACAAGAGCGAGCTGAATTTCTTCTCTGAGACCACCCCTGAACTGGTATATCATGCTCTTCTCATCAGGGACGTCCTGCTTGGCAAAGCGAGCAAGCTTCTGGAACAACTTGTTGTAGTCATAGACAGACAAAGAGCCTTGCTTCAGGTTGCGGAATTCCTCACGCTTGCTTTCAACCACGCTCTGAGGAATATGATGAGCTCTGAAATCTTGACGGAATTCATCCCAAGTGATCACACGTCCACCTCTGGAATCCTTGTACTGCTGGAACCATTCTGCAGCTTGATCTTTGAGTTGGAAGGAAGCGAACTTGACGAAGTCCTCAGGTCTGACATTACTGCACTCAAAATGCTTGCACAGATCCACGAGCCAATCGTCAGCATCGGTTGCCTCAACACAATTGTTGAAAGTCTTTGGCCCGTTAGCAAGGAACTGGTTGAGTGTAGCAAAGTGATTCTGATTGTTGCCTTGGTTCCCTTGGTTGCCTTGATTGCGCTCTTGAAGAATTTGCATGATCAACTGTGTGTTTGCATTGGTTGCGGCCATCACAGCTTGCCATGCCTCCAGAGGAGGGGGAGGTGGTGGCGGATCTTGATTCTGATTCTGACTGGTGCTCTTAGTGGGAGCCATCCTGAAGAGGTTGACCACCATTAGCACATAGACAGATAAAATGAAGCTAAATCCAACGGAATAAAAATTGCAACATAAAGTCTTCACATCCGAACAAAATGAACGAATGCATTCCTCTTGAAATGGTCACATATCCATAAATTGAGAAGCCACGTAGAATTAAGGTAGAGAAATAAATCAACAAGGTACAGATCAAGAACGAATACTCGGTAAGAAATCCCAATCTCAAACCAAATATTCGTGGAAGAAGAACTAGAGCTACAAGAATTCCCACCTATGAAACTCCTGAACCTTTCCGGTTATGCAATCAGGTGTTGGGGATACAGGGGAAGCATAATATCTCAACCAAATCTAGCAAATCCTACATCCAGCTGTATCCATCCTTCAACACATAACCGAGAAAACTTCGGAAACCATCTACCTCAACCTTCGAAAAGCATCCGTTATACAAGTTATGGCGATACTCCCGAACTCCTGCCCCGGTACTGGGTGGCGTCGAGGTTATCTCACCAATGAACTGCATAAAAGAGATTTTCAATGTCGGCGTACTAAACTCAGGTATTCCAGAACTGCAATGATAAAATTATGACGACAACACCTCAGAGCTCAACTCCCCGGGACACTTCCATAAAACCCCTAACAGGAGGCACCAAGACAATGTTCTCATCATAAAACCATCGGAACGATTCCAAGATACCCACGTGATCCTAAAAAAAATTTAGTGAAATTTGAGAAGAGAAGAGTCAAAACTATACGTCAGGATGCCTTACCAGAGCGATGAGGAGACTCGGAAGTAAAAAGAATTCCTAAACTCTCCGATGTATAATTCCTAAATGACTCAAAACATTTTTCTAGACACAACTCGGCCGCTAAAAACGATCGAGCAATGGGGCTCCTAAGGTCGGGGAAGGCTCTGATTACCAACTTGTAACACCCTCGATGCGACTATATCTCCCACGTGTCGAGGCACGACTTAGAGGCATAATCGCATTGAAGGCATATGTCGCAAGTTAGGCAATCTTCACAACATCCCATGTAATATAGATAATAAAAGGGGAGATAACATAGTTGGCTTACACTCGCCACGTCAATCAAGTACATAAATAACATTACATCATCCAAACACTCATGGCCCAACTACGGCGCCAAAATAAAAGATAACCCAACATGCGACACGGTCCCGATCACCCCCAACTGGGCACCACTACTGATCATCAGGGAAAGACAGGTAGTATCGTTACGAGTCCTCGTTGAACTCCCACTTGAGCTCAAGCGCGTCACCTGGAGCGGAATCATCAGGCCCTACATCTGGTTTCATAGTAATCTGTGAGCCACAGGGACTCAGCAATCTCGCACCCTCGTGATCAAGACTATTTAAGCTTATAGGTAAGGCAAGGCAAGGTAAATATGTGGAGCTGCAGCAAGCGACTAGCAAATATGGCGGCTATCCTGTCCGCAAAAGAGAGCGAGAAGAGGAGGCAAAGCGCGAGCGAGAAACTAGAGAACAACCTGCGCAAGCATTACTCCAACACCGTGTTCACTTCCCGGACTCCGCCGAGAAGAGACCATCACGATAACTCACACTGTTGATTCATTTTAATTAAGTTAAGGTTCAAGTTATCTACAACCGGACATTAACAAATTCCCATCTGCCCATAACCGCGGGCACGGCTTTCGAAAGTTCAAATCCCTGCAGGGGAGTCCCAACTTAGCCCATGACAAGCTCTCACGGTCAAGAAGGAATAGAACTCCTCCCGAGATGTTCCGATCAGACTCGGTATCTCGGTTCTTCAAGACACTTCGACATGTTAAAACAAGACCAGCAACACCACCCAGATGTGCCGACAAATCCCGATAGGACCTGCACATATCTCGTTCTCAGGGCACACCAGATGAGCAAGACGTCGGGTAGGCCAGCCCAGAGTTGCCCCTGGTAGCCCCGGACATCGCTTGGTTGGACCAACACTCAGAGGAGCACTGGCCCGGGGGGGCTAAAATAAGATAACCCTCGGGCTTCGGAAACCCAAGGGAAAAGAGGCTAGGTGGCAAATGGTAAAACCAAGGTTGGGCATTGCTAGAAAAGCTTTAATCCAGGCGAACTATCAAGGGGTTCCCATTATAACCCAACCGCGTAAGGAACGCAAAATCCGGGAACATAACACCGATATGACGGAAACTAGGGCGGCAAGAGTGGAACAAAACACTAGGCGAGAGGCCGAGCCTTCCACCCTTTACCAAGTATATAGATGCATTAAGATAACATGGCAATATAATGATATCCCAACAAGTAAATAATGTTCCAACAGGGAACGGTCTCCAATCTTCACCTGCAACTAGCAACGCTATAAGAGGGGCTGAGCAAAGCGGTAACATAGCCAATCAACAGTTTGCTAGGACATGGCAATTTGGGAGGCTTGAAAGCAAGTGGTAGGCATCGTAGAATTGGCATAGCAAAAGAGCGAGCAATCTAGCATAGCAAAGATAGTAGTGATTTCGAGGGTATGATCATCTTGCCTGCAAAGTTGTCAGAGTTGACTGGATCCTCGAAAGCAAACTCAACGGGCTCCTCGTTAGCGAACTCGTCTCCCGGCTCTACCCAAACAAGACAAACAAGCAAACGGAACACAATCAACCACGTGCAAAGCTCAAACAATATGATGCAATGATGGTATGCGATGCGGGATGCGATGCAGGATGCATATGCAAGATTTGACAAGGGATGCATGAACCTGGCCTCAACCTGGAAATCCAAGTGTGCCACTGGAAAGATGAGATAAAATCGCTTGAAAACGATATAAAGAACGCCGGAATCGGAGTTACGGTTTGGAAATGGCAAGCAATTCAAATATGACCACGTTCTGTGATTTACAGCAAGTGGTCATCTAAATGCGACAAGATGAACATGCTACAACACCCAAATATGACAACAAAATACATGGAAGGGATGCATTCAAGATGCTTAACAAAAGTCTAGCACTGAGCCACGGCTTCATCCATTAACAGGTTCAAACAAGTATGGCAAAAATGCATATGGAAAACAGATCTCAGACTTAGTGAAATTAACACTTGTCTGGAATTTCAGATCAGGTAGCACACTTCGGAGCATGAAAACTGTATGCTATAGGACCTGAACATGGCAAATTAAAGCATGGCATGGAGCTACTCAAAGAGCTTAACAAAAGTCCCTTAGTGACCTTGAGCCAAAAGGGATCAGAAAATACATTTGCAAGCATGTGAACATGGCAAAAACATAATCAGCTCTCAGACTTAGTGAAAACTAGAGCATGCTGAAAACAGATATCAAGTAGGCATGTTTACGAGCTCGATGCACTCACTACGGAGCAAGTCATGATAATCTAAGCATACACCCATCAAGAATACACAAAATTCAAGATAGACATGGCAATAACAACACCATAGCATGCACGGATCAACTACAACATCCTCAGCAAAATCGCTAACAAGTAGACAATCTGCCCAGATTTACGAAGTAGCAAAAGTAGAGCTCGATTGACTCAAGCTAGGGTGCTCCATAATTGCAAACAAATACATGGATGGATAGAGCACTACAAGATTAACAAAACATCCTTACTGATCATCCTCAAAAGAGGCACGGTTCACTAGGAAACAACATGAACATATGGCCATATGAAATAAACAGATCAAGGACTTAGTGGAAATGCTAAGTCCCTGAAATCAGCATTACCAAGTGCCTCACTTTGCAAGCTCGTGCTAGTCACCACACACATCCCAAAAATACATGGGTTACACCTCTGGAAAGATGGCAAAACCCTTAACGAAACATATGTAGAGCACCAGGGCATAACATGCACGCAATAATCATGGCAAAAATGACAAATATCTAAATGGAGTAGCAGATCTGACAATTATCTCAAGTAGCCCTCTTCTAACAGCATTTCGGGCATCAAGATGAACTCAAATGAAAATGATGCAATGTAATGAAATGATGTACTCTCTGAGTCGAACATTTTGATATGCTATATGCCCAAAACGGAGTTACGGTTGCAGAGTTACGGTACGATGAAATATGCAAAATGTTTAGGGCTTCGGAAGGAAAAGTCAACCGAGATGAACTCCCAGATCTGGATCCGGCCCGGAACACTGTAGCGCGGAGGCGGGCTCGCCGGAAACGACGAAGAAGACGGCGGTGGAGGTGGCCGGAGCGGGCGCGGCTTGGCCGGCGACGGTGAGGTGGCGTGACGCCGGCACGGGGAAGAGGCGGAGCAAGGCGGGGCCGGAGCGGTGATGTCGGCGGTGGAGGTGGCCGGAGCGGTGCCGGCGAGCGGAGGAGGGCGGCATGGTGGCAATGTCGGCGGCGGTGGCCGGAGCGGCGCCGGCGAGCGGAGGAGGGCGGCGGTGCTCGCGGGATGGCGGCGCGCGGGCGACGTGAGCTCGGGGGCCGGCGCTGGGCCGCGCGGGCCTCGGCTGCGGCGGGTGGCGGGGAGCCACATGGCGAAACGTGGTTGGGCGGCGGTGGCGGGCGGACGTTGTCCGGCTCCGTCCGAACACGTCCGGCAGCAGCGGAGACGGATTTTTAGGGTTTTGAAGAGGGGATCCGAGATTTGGAATGGGGGAGGTATATATAGGCATAGAGGGAGCTAGGAGAGTCCAAATGAGGTGCGGTTTTCGGCCACGCGATCGTGATCGAACGCTCTAGATGATGGAGAGGGTTTTGGTGGGTTTTGGGCCAACTTGGAGGGGTGTTGGGCTGCAACACACACGAGGCCTTTTCGGTCCCTCGGTTAATCGTTGGAGCATCAAACGAAGTCCAAATGGTACGAAACTTGACAGGCGGTCTACCGGTAGTAAACCAAGGCCGCTTGGAAAGTCTCGGTCCAATCCGGAAATGTTTAATCCCCACACACAAAAGAAAGGTAGAAATGACCACCGGAGGAGAACAAAGCGCCGGAATGCAAAATGGACAACGGGGAAAATGCTCGAATGCATGAGATGAACACGTATGCAAATGCAATGCACATGATGACATGATATGGGATGCATGACAACGACAACAACACACGAAGACAAAAACCCGAACCCGAGAAAATAAAATAACTTAACACCGGAAACGGCAAGAGTTGGAATACATATTGGGAAAGTCATATCCGGGGTGTTACAGCGGGCTTCTTCACAGATGTCTAGGCATAGCTGGGTGGCTGAGGGGGTGCCACCGTCGAACACGCAATAGTTACGGTGCTTCCAAATGGACTAGGCGATGAGCAAGATGAGTGAGGAGAGGCAGTGGCGGAGCCAGCCAGCTCAAGGAGCCGGGGCAAATTCTTTACACTGCGACGTTGCCCAACATTTGCCCAAGTGATTAGTAATGTTAATCATGGTTTCTTTGTATTGTTTAGTGAAGAATGGTTGGAGCAGCCCGGGCAGCTGCCCCAGGTCGCCGGGAGCTAGCTCCGCCACTGAGGAGAGGCCCTTCCTTTGTGCCGGCGGTGCATTTGACGTGGTAGTGTGCCACCAGTCAAGGAACCGAGAGCTAGCGGTCGGCGCATGAGCTGGGGGGGTGCACCAAGCAAGGCAGCTATGCCAAATCTGCCTCGAGAAAGGACAGCCCGTCAGTAGGTGTTCCATGGACTCGATTTCCTGGTGTATGCAGCTAACAATAGTTGTCATACAATTTTTCTGAGAATTTTTCTTATATACTCCATGTGTATGCAGCTAACAATAGCTGTCATACAGTTTTTCTGAGAATTTTCGAAATTTGGTCAACATTTTGTCAATGTAGTTAAGCTAAAAATTGAAATGCATGGAACCGTCAAACCCGTGATCCAAATTTGATGAGTCTTTCCTAGATTATTCACACATATATGGTTGATGTTATGTTTTTTTAATTTCTCTGACAACTTCTCAAATTTGGTCAAAATACTCGTCAGAGCTTCTCCGAAAGGTGCATCCTTTTTGTGGCCACATATTTGTGTCCCATCCTATTGCTTAATTTTTTTGTGGAGACTGGTTCCAAGTTTCCTCCCATATCTACTGTACCCAAGATGCTTCAGCATGTTTGTTTGTTACTGCAGAAAAACCAACTGTCTCATGCTGAATTTCCCCAAAATTTTGATGCACTTTTGCTCAAAATAATGATGGTTTGGGTTTGAAATGACGTAGGCCCTGCGGCTTGCTCTGATCTGATTAGAGAAAAACCAATGCGCATGAAAGGATTTAGTGAGGCTTGGCGGAACCAGGTGGGTTCTCAAGTCCAGAAGGGTAGTGTCGGAATCATGATTAATGATGATACCGGCCATTATTTTCAGACACACAAGGGTCTGAGAGAGGGTGATTCCATGTCTCTTTTGTTGTTTAACATAGTGGCCGATATGTTGGCTATTCTTATTGGCAGAGCCAAGCAGCATGGTCAAGTGGAGGGGTTAGTTCCTCATTTGGTTGATGGAGGAGTATCCATCTTACAATACGCTGACGACACTGTCCTCTTCATGGAACATGACATTGCTAAAGCGCGAAATATGAAACTCATATTATGTCTCTTCGAATAATTGTCTGGGTTAAAGTTAAACTTTCACAAGAGTGAGTTGTTCTGCTTTGGGAAGGCCAAAGACGAGCAGGATACTTATAGATAATTGTTCGGGTGTGAATAAGGATCTTTACCATTTAGTTATCTGGGAATACCGATTCACCACCGTAAGTTATCTAATAAAGAATGGAAGTGTATCGAAGACCGAATTGAGAAAAAACTAAGCTGCTGGAAGGGTAAGCTTATGTCTTATGGGGGTCGGTTAATGTTGATTAATTCGGTATTGACTAGTATGCCGATGTTCCTATTATCGTTCTTCGAAATTCCGAAAGGGGTACGTAAGCGACTTGATTTCTTTAGATCTCGGTTCTTCCGGCAGTCAGATGAGGTCAAGAGGAAATACCGACTCGCGTGATGGGATATCCTTTGCCGACCAAAAGACCAGGGTGGTCTTGGTATTGAAAATTTAGAAATGAAGAATAAATGTCTTATGAGTAAATGGCTCTACAGGTTAGAGACAGAGCGGAAGGGCATGTGGGCACAGATTTTGCGCAATAAATATTTGCAATCGCCCAGGTTACCATGAGACCAACTGACTCACCATTCTGGAAAGGGATTATGAGGACGAAGGATTTGTTCTTTCGTAGGGTCAAATTCTTGGATGTCAATGGGATGTCAACCAGATTTTGGGAGGATACGTGGTTGGGAGAGACGCCCTTAGCCATCCAATATCCAACCCTTTATAACATCGTGCAACGTAAGGAGGATTACGTAGGCACAATTTCCAAACGATCCCCTTGAATATCCAGTTCAAACGTGCGCTAGTTGGTGAGCGATGGACAACCTAGATGCACCTGGTTCAGAGGTTGATAGATGTTCAACTCTCCGACCAGCCAGATTCAACGCAATGGAAATTAGCTAAAAATGGGATTTTTACGGTGAAATCATTTTGTATGGATTTGATTAATTCTGGTCCAATCTCAAGATCGTTGCATATCTGGAGGATTAAGGTTCTCTTGCATATAAAAATCTTTATGTGGTTTGTCCACAAGCAAGTTATTCTCACCAAGGACAACTTAATTAAGAGGCGTTGGGTAGGTAGTTCACGCTGTTGTTTTTGTGATCATGATGAAACAATACAACATTTATTCATTGAATGCCCACTCGCCAAATTGCTTTGGAGAATGATTCATATAGCCTTCAACATTAACCCTCCTGTTGACATTGAGTCATTGTTTGGAACGTGGTTAACTGGGATTGAACATACTATTGCGGCTCATATTCGGATTGGAATATGTGCGCTTCTGTGGGCTATATGGAACTGTCGGAATGATTTTATTTTTAACAGACAATACAATGTAACTTTCTTGCAGGTCATCTTCAGAGCTACTGTTTGTATCCGTACGTTGTCCTTACTCACTCATATAAACTCCAGGGAGCCTTCGGTTGCTGGGTGCAACCAGTGAGAGATGGTAGCACGCGCTATATTCAACCGGTTCGGATGGCGGTCACATAGCAGGATAGGACTCTAAGAGTCTTATCATACACATTATTGGCCCGATAGTGATTGTCAGCGTGTACTTTTCTCTTTTTCATTTGTGTTGCTCCGCTTGCGAGCTGTAATACTTTTATGACTTTGTGCAACTTTGCAAACTTTTAATAAGATGGCTGCATGCATCATTATGATGCAGAGGCCGGAGGTAAACCTCCATTTTCAAAAAAAAAAGAGAAAAACCAATAATGCCTTTGCGTAGCAGTGCATGTAGAGTACCACGCCCTTAAATCAAGAGCTTTGCCAAATAAGCACAGTGTTGTAGCTATCCTCCATCACTAGATCTATCACTACAACATCTCAAAGAAAGAAAAGAAAAATCATCTATCAGTACAGTGTTCTGAATTCTGATCAAGCTTGGTTCTGATATGCGTCTGCCTTTTTTTAGCAACTTTTCTTAGCAACTTCTAGTGGGGAAAGGAAGCACCAAGGCACCCGCAGCAGCAGGCAGCCCATCCCTGCACACTTGGCCCAGTCCCACCGATTAGTGTGTGCACATGCCCCTCGCAAAGACTACTTGGGATTCCTGTGTTCTATTCTCCGTGGAATTCGGAGCGGCGGCTCCGGATCTCATCGTCATGGAAGGGCACCGGCATTGGTCACTTGGGTAACAGTGCCGTCGGCTGGTGGCCTGGTGCACGGCCTTGTGGCTGGCATGGATGTCGGAACGGTGGCTCTAGATATGGTTGCACGGTGTCAACTCCAGTTGCTTGGACAGAGCAGACGGCTTGCCTGGTGCTTGGCCTCAGGGTAGGTGTGTCTGTTGTTTTCGTTTGTACGTATGAGAGGCCGCTCTGAAGATGGTTGCAGGGCGGCTCCGGTTGCTCGGATAGCAGAGCATGCGGCTTGGTGCGTGAACTTGGGGTCGGTGTGTATGTCAGAGCAACGACTTGGATTTGGTTGTAGGGTGTCAGCTCCAGCTTGCTCGGGTGGCTCGCCTATTGCATGGTCTTGGGGTCGGCGTGTTTGTTGTTTGCATCCGTGAGTCGGTGCAAAAGGCTCCGGAAAGGGTTGTGTTGTCAAGATTCTTCCAGTTTTTCGTAATTAATTGGTCCGAGTTTTCGTCCTGTTATCCCTAATTAATTAGACAACTCTTTTCTTCTTAATGAATGTAGAAATCATGACATTTTGAGAAAAATCTTTTCATACCGCAGTGTTCTTCAGTTTGGAATCAATTATATTTTTCTTCCAAAGCATATTGTGATAATTCACGTTTCATGCACTACGAAGGTGGTCGAGCAAACGCAAACCCTCACGGGTGCTATTGGGATGACAATGTAGGCCGGTCCTTCCGGTCTGGGAAGATTTTGTTCAGTTTTATCTTTTGTTTTTTCTCCACCGGTTTTTTAATGTTTTATTTTCCTTCTTATTTACATTTTTTAATTCATGAATATTTTCCAAATTTGAGAATACGGTTTAAATTCTTGAACATTTTATAAATTTAAATAATATATTCTTAAAAAAAATAAAAATTTATAAAATTTCGTGATGCTTTTTTCATAGCAAGTACATTTTTAAAATTTGAACTTTTAAAATCTATGATAACTATTAAAAAAAGTTCGTGAACATTTAGAAAAATGGAAAAATTATAAAACACATGAAAGAAAGTTAGAATTCATGAAAACAATCATATTAGTGAAGAACTTGAAAATTTACGAAAAAATTTAATTTCAAGAATGTTTTAAAGAATTTATCAACATTTTTGAAATTCATAAAAAGAACATACTTCCTATTTTTTAAAAAATATTAAAAGTGTTTTAGTGGAATGTCAGTTCTGACAATGTTGTGTGGGTTTGATGACCCGACTAGACCATTACAGCCAGGGTTCATTTCGAGGAGGAAAACTTGGGAGCTCTTCTAGGGGGAGCAACTAGTTAACGAGCGCTCCTTCGGGAGCCTCGCAACGATCAGCGCCACTTGGCGTGCTCTCAATCATTTGCCACGTGTCGCGCTCCGGACGCTCTCTTTGGATTTTGATTTTTTATTTTTTCGCATGTGTTTTCGGCTTTTTAAACTGTTTTTTCCGGGTTTTTTCGACGTTTTGGTTTTCCTCCGGTCTTTCTTAGCTTTTCGATCAAAAAAAATTCAAAAAAAAAATTTGCACAAAAAAATGCGTTTTTTCCCTTTCGCGAAAGTCACGATTTTTCTTCCGCGAGAGGCACGGTTGTGCTTTAGCAAGAGTCACGGCCGTGCCTTTCGGAAACGAAAAAAAACGCGTTTTCTGTTTTTTTTCTTTCGCGAGAGTCATGCTTTTGCTTCCGCGAGAGGCACGGTTGTACTTTCGCGAGAGTCACGGCCGTGCCTCTTGGAAAGGGAAAAACAAAACGTGTTTTTTGTTTTTTTTTCTTTCGGGAGAGTCACAGTTTTGCTTCCGCGAGAGGCACGGTTGTGCTTGCGCGAAAAGTCACGGCCGTGCCTCTCGGAAAGGGAAAAAAATACGCGTTTTCTATTTTTTTTTCTTTCGTGAGAGTCACGATTTTGCTTTCGCGAGAGGCACGGTTGTGCTTTCGCGAGAGTGACAGCCGTGCCTCTCGGAAACGGAAAAAAAACGTGTTTTCTGTTTTTTTTTCCTTCCACGAGAGTCACGGTTTTGCTTTCACGAGAGGTACGGTTGTGATTTCGCGAGAGGCACGGACGTGCCTCTTTTGGAAAGGGAAAAAAACCATGCTTCCGGTCCGGTTTTTTCACCCGGTTTTTTTCATCCGGTTTTTTTGTGAAAAAAAAGTTCGGTAAAACCTATCAACATGGAATCTAGTTTTAAAGATCTCGATGCGAGGAATCCAACGGTGAAAACGGTTCGAGATTTGGACGCACGGTTTAAGAGATAAAACGTTTTGAAAAAACGAATCTACAAAAAAAAAAGGAAAACTCCCAGATTGCGACAAATGGCACGCTATATGTGCGCCACTTGTCGCGACCTGCGAAAGTGGAGTGCTCTTTGCAACGAGTACTCTTTAATTAGTGATTTCGTCTTCTAGGCCTCTATTCCAAGCAAAGGGAGCTTACTAGCTGTAAGGAGATTCTCGGGCCTTCTTTCTTTCGCCTCTCCTTACCTTGCACTGGATCACAACACCAAATAGCGGGGTTTCTTTTTCCTATTTTTCTTCAGCCTTTTTATCACTAGTTCTTTTTCTGTTGTCTTTTTGTTTTATTTTTTCTATGTGTTTTCGTCCCTGTTTTATTTAGGTTTCTGTTTATTTGTATTTTAGTTTTCTAGTTTTTTTATTTTAAATTTGTGATTATTTTTAAACTCAATGATATTTTGTAAATTCAAAATTCTTTCATATTTCTGAAAGATATGAATATTTTTAAAACTCTTTAAATTCACTAATACTGAAAATTTCATTATTTTTCTAAAATTTGTGGGTTTTTAAAAGTCAATGATTTTTTAAGCACGTGATTTTTTTTTGTAATATTCTCATGGGATAGACTGAAAAGGAACTAGTGGCATGAATCGTTCATGCATCAGCAGAATGCCTGTTTTATACAATAATTTAACATCTCACACATATGGGTGACTGAAAAAGGACTGGTGATCTTTTCGCAAATCACTGAAATACATATTAGGATGGTTGGAGAAAAGTCCCAAGTGAAGATTAATACGTAGAGAATAACCAGGTTGCAATCCATCCGGTATGCTGCGTACGTGCTGTTATCGTTGTTGGCTGGATCGATCCGATCAAAAGTCCTTCCAAAAGCGCAGCAGATATACGTACGCACTCGGCAAACCGAAAAAGCGCACAAGGCAGATCACAAAAAAGCACGAAACTACAGCGCACTCAAGATAGTATGAAACTACAGGGCACCGAAGATAAAAAGAGGCCAGACTCTCTGAGTTTACTAGACACACAGTGACCCTGATTGCTCACCCACTTTCCCTCGCAAAAGAAGAAAAAAAGAATGCTCACCCCTTCCCTATTTTCTAGAAATTAATTACATTTAGGTCACTTCCACAATTACATTTAGGTCACTTCCACTCCGGGTGTGGTCGTGTCTGACAATTTTATTGAAATCCAAGAAATGAACAGTCCAAAAAATAATATGCATAAGCATGCGTATCATTGCATTAAGATGAAGCGGCAAAGAAGTCGAATACAACGTCTTTCGGTCATTATAAGCTAATCACAAGGATTAGCAGCCACACCCACGGACAAGCACTACACTACGAAACACGCTACACCTAGACCAACCTCATGCCAATGGCGATGAGGCGAGCCACATAGCGACCAAGTATCACAACTAACGCCGGAGACATCTATAACATGACCAAGACTCGAGAACAACCCATTACGCCAAGAGAAAGTCGACAAGTGAACGGCAGAGCCTGGGCGCACCTTAAGAAGGCGTCACCGAGAGAGCACAAGCGATGGTGTACATTGAGGCCCAGAGACCCACCCCAAGAGCAGTAGCCGACACCGATTCAAGCCGCACCATCGGACTCCTCGAGAAAGCAAGACGACACCTTCAAGAAGAGCACAACATGATGACACCGCCGCCACCTAGTTTGGAAGCCAGACCAAAGTTTCCCCCAAGCACGAGAAAGTGAGTCAGACCAGGGCCAAAACAACGCCTCTAGGGAGGGGACGCTGCCCAAGGGCGTCGTCGTTGTCGGCCTCAGCCATCATGAAGCAGGGATTTCTCCCAACAGACGATCATCGAGCCCAAAGTCCATCGGAGCTGCTCGAGCATGCTAGCCACCGCACCGGGAGGAGTCGCATCGCATCTCGAAGCACATTACCCGCCACCATCAATCTAGCCAGGAACACCACTACCAAACCACTGCATCCCGCAGCACATCATCCGCCACCATCAATCCAGCCAGGAACACCACCCAAAAAATACAGCTTTCGAAGCACGTCATCTGCCGCCACCAAGCCATCGAGCAACACAGCCCCAACCGAAATGATCAGGGCGCCGGGGCCCCAATCCATGGCTCCACCGCTCACCATGGCCAACCTGGAGGAGCCCAAGCCCATCCACCGTGGCCGACCATCGCCAAAACCACCTCTGCAGGCACCCAGATCCGGGCCATCCACAGGCTGCCGCGAGGCCACCATCCAGCGTAGCCCAGGGTGACCCTACTGCTAAGAGGGACGCCTCCTCGCAAGCAGCACCGACCTCCTGACCGATGCGCACCACCGGCCGCCGCAAGATGCACTCCGAGATACTAGCAGCCAACCGAAGGGAGACGCCCCGCCGCCACCTTCCTAGGGCACGCGCGACTTCGTCGGCGTCCACTCCGGTGGCTTCCATTTGCTGCCGTCCAAATTGAGACTTCTTTCTTCAGTAATTGTGAAGAAACCGGGGCATTTCAAATTTTCAATTGCATGCACGTACATCTAGCTCAAAACTTATTTTCCACAACAGTGAATTGCTTATCTCTTTTTCTTTCCATGCACAACACAAAATATCAAATATGCTACCGTTGTTAGGTATAGCTATAAAACATTGCCAAATCGCACTTCTTGTTGGTTAGTTGTAGTACTGGTGCCCGGGCCGAAAGCTATAAAATCTCCCTTTTGGAAAACAGAAACTTCACTCTGGTGACTACGCAATGGGTTCACATAGAAACAATCTGTTCATCAACAATTTGTGCATCCCCGATCGAGTAATGAACTAATGATGCAACTTTTTTGTTCGGGCATAAGACAACTTAGAGAGGAATATAGTTTTAGCATAGAAACCACACAAGTTATGGCATTTTCAAATAAAAGGTTCAGTGTAATACAGAGGGAAGACATTCATTTATAATAATGTTGTACAAGGAGTAGAAAAAAATTAAGCTGTGAGACGAGAGGTCTTGTTGCCGTCCTCGACCGATGGTAAAGGAAAACCATTGCTAGAGCGAATTTCTGTGAGCCACCACTGTATCGACACGCATCACCGTAAAGGAACCTAGCTAGCTGTGAGGTCTTGATCGATAGATTCACTTGGCGTGGATCGCCCACTATTCGCATCGCGTCTCTCGTCATGTCAGTGTGGGTTGCTAAAGCACATCCGGGTAAGAAAAAGGGACTGTTCACCACCGGCAGTTCTTGACGTTGAGGAGACAACAGAATGGTGATTCATGATGATTGAAGTCTGCCATTCGACCAAGATTAGGGTGGAATAACTGCCGGGGCCTGATAATTAGGGTGGTTCAAGTCTGCCATTTCACAGAATGATAGGGTTAGGATTAGGGTGGCTGATGGTTGCTTGCCGGGTGAAGCCGCTTCTCCTCTGCGCCGCCGAGAGAGACGCCTCGGCCCGACCATCTGACTCCGCGCCTCTCGTCGGAGACCGGCCGCCGCTGACTTGCGCCTGGGCTTGGGCTTGGAGTCTCGCGCGTGGAGCATGACAGGTGCTGCCTGTCGTGTGTCGCGGGATCCAAGCTGGCTGCTCAACTGCCGGGGCCTCGCATACGCCTGCTCCTCGCGGTCATGCTCAAGTCGCCGGCCGCACGTAGTGCGCCGCGCATCAGTCACGCGCCGTCGTGTGGTGTCCGTATCTGCTGGAGCTGGATGTCTACAGGGTCTAACAACATCTCTAGCCGATCCCTAAAAGATAGCGGAGTAACTTTCATGCACTATTTCTACTTCACTATTTTTTTTTGACTGGACATTGCGGATCTTATTAGAGTAAAACCAAAGATGAACACAAATTCAATTAAACATAGCCATAATTCGGCACATAACCATAATGTTTCACATAGGCATCAACCGAAGCATAGTCTACTTAACCGAGACTATAACTTACTAATCAAGTCACTATCCGTATCATGCGCGAGCGACATCCACGTCTCCCTGGACATCCCACCGACCATGGGGTCAGGGCCTGTGACGTCGCCCTCGTCGTCACAGAAGATTCTTCGTCATTCGGTCCTGAGGCCGTCCTCGTTACCGCCTCCACTTCCGTTGCCTCTGTTGCCGTCATTGTCCTCATAGTCACTTGACAGCATGATGAACTCCGCCCGCCCAGCCGCTCGTACAGGCGGTGCTCCGCCTCCACTAGTTTTGGGTAGAGGTGGCAGAGCTCTGCCATGTACACCTCATCGGAGGCCTCCGCCGCGAGCCTTTCCCTTGCCTTCCGCGTGTTGACTACCCCTGGCCAACCCGCGACATCTCACCCCATTCAAAGTTCCGGCAGCCCTCGGCGCCGTGCAACCGGACCGATCAAATGTCTTACTTGGGGGGAGGGGGGCTGGGCCTGCTCGGCGGAGTGGAAGGATCCAAGATAGAGTTTTTTGTGGGTGTTCCAATCCGTGATCATGGCTACCCGGGTCCCCCATGCCCGCTACCGCATGACGAGGTATGGCCTTTGTGGTGGCGGTGGCATGGGAAGGTCGGGGAAGTCGGCGAGCCTGCCGCGGGAGGCAGATGGGACCGCGCACGAGAAAGTGCCGCAATTCCGGTGTGAGGAAGATGCGCTGGCGTTGCGTTCATGACGGCGTGGATCTGCGCTGCGGATGGGCGGTGGGAAGAGCGGCGGCCACGGGATCCGGCCATGGCGGCACAGGTAGGGGTGCAGGATCGGTTGGGGGGAGGGTCACCAGCGAGATGTGGGCGCCAAGGGATTGGGAGGGAGAGAGGCAGAGAGGTGCGGAGAACTTTACTCCGCGAGTGAGCGGTCGATTAAGTTTACTCGCTCAGGTCGGCGTGGAGTAAAATATGTACTCCGATATAGCATTTAGGGGATCAGTTAGGTCCCAGTAAAACCAGATTTTGGGGATCGGGTAGAGATGCTCTGAGGGCACCTCCAACGCGGACCCTTAAACCACCTGCTACCGTTCGGACCGCGCGTGTTTTGCCATCCAACGCGGTTATGTATCGGTCCGCCGACCGATCTGAACACATTTTCCCACAATCTTGAGACAAACTAGGTGGGGGGGAGGGGCTTTACATGCGTCCGCATCGCTGCCACGCCCACATCTAGCAATCGTGGCCCACCCGCGCTTTTCATCCAACGCCCGCGCCGCTTGCGGTGCCGCATTCATGTTGGCCCGGAGCATGCAGCGACATTGATGGACATGGCATCTCGGGCTCCGCCACTTCAATGCGGATGCCCTGTATTAAGAAACCAACTCCGGTCGTTGTGCTGCATTGAAGTGGGCTGACTGGCCCTTCGCATGGCTTGGTCGTGGCTATTTAACCCATGCGCTGGTGATGCATACATCTGCACTACATCGTCTCCGAGCCCCTCCTCCTCCCTGAGCCCCTTTTCCTCACCGAGCATCTCCAACTTCAGCGATGTCGAAGCCCTGGTTGTTCACCGAGCCGGCGGGTGGAGGTGGCGGCAGTTCTTTGTCAGGTGGATCATGGCGTCGCCGCCCTTGTCCTCCGGGCCCCTCAATATCCACAGAGGTCGGTTTTTCCGGCAAGGAGATCGTCATATCCTCTGACAATGAGGAGGATCGGGTGCCACCACAGGAGCAGCAGCAGCCCCGCCTCCTCGTGGAGGTCGCTCTGATGGACAAAGAATTTATCCGTCAGATGGAGATCATAATGGAGTGATTGCTCCGTCATATGGGCCCGATGCAATCCTCACCGCCGCATGTGGTCAAGGAGGAGCTGGCGTCCCCGCCATGCTACCGCGTCAAGCGGAAGCCATGCTAATAGTTCAAGTTTTTTTACTGAGAGCTACTCATGAATGAGCTGAAACTTGGCATGAACATCGTGCACTCAAGTATCTTTCACCACAAAAAAATAGAACTTTTTTTAAAATTCACTATTCACATGGTGTAGATGAGCTCGGGAGCCGAATAGATATTTGCATTTAAGTTCATAACATAAATTTAAGTACTGTCACAGGATTGCAGGATCAAAAGGTCGACTTAGCAACTAAAGAACCAGAGGAACTATTAGCATGAGCGAGGAAATTATAATAATATTTCGTTGTTTTGCCCACTTTTTCTTATTAGTAAACAAAGACATACAAAGCCGTAAATTAAGAAAAATAAAATTGATGTCATTAAAAAATCAACTAAAGAGAAAAGAATAGTGAAAATGGTGTAACACCCAAAAAATAAACTAAGGATGAATGAATAAGGACATTAGTACTATTACCTAAAAGAAGAAAGAAAATAAAAATAAAACAAGTAAAAAAGACATGCACTCTTCCTTATTGTGCGCAAAACTTGCACACAAACTACACAAAGTTTGCACTCTTCTATACTTGCAAGAATAAGTGTAAACTAGTGCAACTTTAATAGTAATTATGATTTAAGTATATTAAATGAAAATGAATTTCATTTTAAGGTCATAACACAAATTTAAGTAATGTGACATGATTGCAACATCAAACCGTTGCCACATGCATAAACATATGCGACATTCAATCGCCCAAAATTTAACCAAGCAACAAAAACCAAGCAAAGCTATTAACATGGGCGACAAAATTAAAAGGTTCATTTGTTCTACTCACTTTGTATTATTATTTGTAAACATAGACATTTAAAAACATAAAAAATAATGAAGATAAAAAATTTAATTCAGAAACATAAATTTCAACTGAAGAGGAAAGTGAAAATGGTGTTGCCCCAAAAAATCAGAAAATAAAATAAAAACATAAAGAAGAATTATTCTAAGGATGAATAAATTAAAGGCATTGGTATTACCTAAAAGAAGAAAGAAATTAGAAAAAGAAACAAATAAAAACTTGCACACAAAATACATCATCAACTAGTAGTGTAACTCATATTTTTACATCTATGTTATACTCAGTGATCGAACAACAAAATAATAATGTTGACGATTAATCATCTCTTGATGCATCAAAATTAAATTACATCTTGTATCAATGACGACACCTCCCACAACCCTCTCTATCACGCACACACTCACGGACGGACGCACCCACACGCGCACACAACACATGCATGCACACATCTGTGTCACGCACAAGACACAACACACACTCTTTTTCTAGAAGCACACGAACACATACTTGAATCAGTAAGTGTACTGTGGGCTCCAGTCCCGCCAGTACAGGCCGATGCCTTTACATGGCCTGCTACAGAGGAAACTAATTTTACTGACGCAAACTAAAAAATTAGGCACCTGACCATTTAGCAAAACTGTCGGATGCATGATCTCATGTCCTTCGAGGCTTCGACCTGCCAATAAAAAGAGGCCCCGCACCCCAGCATCCCCCCCCCCCCCCCCCCCCCCCCCCCCCCCCCCACACACACACACACAGCCAAACCCAACCCCTTCTCCCCAATAATGCTAAACATACAAAGAGTTACACGCAATCAAATTAACCCTTTTTATAAAACCTTGTAACTCGAACACCACTAACACCCAAACCGTCACTGCCGTCGAAGGCCGCCGCGAGCAAGGCGAACCTCATCTCGGGCCAGGAGCAAGGCGAACTGAACTGATCCAGCGACCACAACCCCGAATTCGGAGCTTCTTCCCCGGCTCCGGCAACCCCTTCGAGACTCGGTTATTCTTGTCTAGACAGGTATAGAGCTATTCCTTCTCACTATAGATTATAGACTCCCCTCGGCACTATTTGGTTTCCCTTCACTCAAATCCGAGGGTTAATCGGGGTACCTGCTATCTACACATGCATACGACCACCGTCGCCGGCTGTCCAACACGCCGTGGTCGTGTTCCTAGCTAGGAGGGTTCCCGTTCATCAGTTGTTGTTGTTGTTGTTGTCCTTCTTTATCTGTTTTGGTAACACCCAGGATCCAGGGACATCTATGGTCTTGTGTGTTGAAGACCTTGCCTAGTAGTATTAAATTTCGGTTTTCTGTAACTAACTTCATGCATGTTAGCTAAAGGTAGTCTATTATATTGTAGTTTGAGTCGATTTTACATAGCTTTTGTTTAGTTTGGTACCGTTGATGAATTAGCATGCTAGGGTCTGCTCTTGGCAGATCATTTTTCGATTTCATACTAGCTTACACTCCACCTACACATGCGACCACCGCCACCGGTTGTCCAACGCACCGTGGTCTGTGATCCAGCTTATAAGTTGTTCTGTTCTTGTCCTTCTTTAGCTGTTTTGGTAAGACCCAGGGTCCAGGGACATCTGTGGATCTTGTGTGATATCACAACTGAAGGTCTTGTGTTTCTATCAAAACTGAAGGTCTTGCCTAGTAGTATTAAATTTCGTCTTTTTAACCAACTATACATGTCAGCTAAGGTAGTCTATTCTATTGTGGTTTGAATCGATCATCAATAACTTCAGTTTAGTTTGGTACGGTTGATTAATTAGCATGCATGCTAGGATCTGTTAAAACCACACTGATTTCGTACTAGCTTACACTCTAGTTAGAACCACAGATTGTTGACCAGTTGATTGATTAGGCTGACTACTTGACTGAAATGCTTGATTAAGAGCTGGCTACACTGCTGTTGTGCCCTTCAGCCCGCGATGAGTTGCGATGGTTAATAGTTAAAGTTAAGCTGATAAAACAGATGCTTAGTAAAAGTATATGTACGTCCAGGGAACTTGAACTGACAGGAAAGACGGGATATGAAAGACCCTACGCACACAAAAAGAAAAGTAAAGAAAAAGCTAGAGAGACATGGTGTGAATGAATGTAACTGAACGTGATTGATTTGATTGGGCATGAATATCACAGCATGAGGAAGCTAGTATTTTGTGGCTTTGTCCATAGACTTGTACGTTGCTTGTCCAATCACCTTTGAGGCTATGAGTTAGCTACTAGTGTAATCAATTATCACATATGTGCAAGCATTATCATATCGATAGGACAAATAATGCGATGGAAGGCTAGGATAGCAGGAAATCTTGCATGCATGTGTGGTTCTTGTGGACTTTTCATAAAAACAAATTGCTCCATGAGGCTTCTCCGCCTTGGCCCGTCAAAAAATGTGTGTAATGCACCCTTGTAACAATGAAATCCTCTAACCAATGCCTACTAACCACCTCTTAATTTTTGGTTCCTCAAGATTTAGTGTGTATGCTGATATTATTTCCTTCATGTAATTTATATGATAAGAAATATATTTTATAATGATTACCCTAATGCGGTAAATACAATTTTCTACATATGTGATATGTCACTGTATTTACCCTAATACTTTCTTCAAACCCGGGTGACTGCTTCTCCTTGAAACTAAATTTATCAGCTGTCATGACCAATTTATGCAGATCTTAGACCAGAAGTACCACATATTAATTAACCCATATGATCTTTAACACATACTTTCTCATGCTTCAGATTCCACGATGTCTCAACCATCATCATCATCATTCCATGGAAGTGACGTGCGAGGAGACGATTTCACTCCCGCCATAGTAAGTATTATACAATATACACTGCTCCTAATCACTAGTTCTCTCTTGTATCATATTGTTTCTTCTATTATTGTTGGAACTAGAATTACAGTATAACTACTTTTCTATGTATTAAGTAACTAATTCAGTATGATGACGCATAGACTTACTCCCATTTCTCAGGATCGGAGAAGCATGCAAAGACTGGAGGGGCACGAACTCATAAAAGCATTGAACGTGAAGTATACCCCAGGGGCTCAGCCCTTGTTAGTCCTCTCACATGGCTTTGGTTGTGACAAGTCTGTTTGGCACAAGGTGATTTCTAACTTGAGAGATTCAGAAATTCATAGTGGTATTCTTACGTATGATCTTGCCTTTTCGGGAAAAGTTGGTAAGGATTATTACCACAAATATTCAGATAGATACCAAACAATCGATGGATATGTAGAGGACGTTGTATCTATCCTCCAATACTACAATATCCATACATGCATTTTTGTTGGCCATTCAACTTCTGGACTGGTAGGCCTACAAGCTTCCATTCGGCACAGAGACCTGTTTAGCCAACTCGTCCTTATCGGCACTGCCCCCTGGTAGGTAACCAATGCACATTTTGTTCCTGGCCATATAAATAGCATTCCATTGTGAATACTGCGTGCTGATCCTATTTTTATGCACACGATGCAGCGCTCTAGACAAATTCCCTGATTACATGATAGGGTATTCAAGGGAAAGGGCAGATGAGAGGCTTAAATTGATGGAAGTGGATTACAAGAAATTTGTGGAAACATATATTGAGATTGCACTTCCAGGGAACACCAAAGACAGCGCCAAGCTGAAACTAAACACATGTTGTCGAGGACGACCGGAGATGTTGTTAAATCAATGGCGATGATGGTATTCAACACAGACCTGCGCCCCATGCTGCCACTTGTGACATCTGCATGCACCATCATTAGCACAAGTGCCAATACTGTTGCATCAACATTTGCTCAAAACTATATGATGCAGCAGATGAAGAATGCTAGAATCACACTAGTAGAGGTCAAGACCAAGGGCCACCTACCACATCTTACCGCCGGAAAGATGGTTGCGAAGCACATCTCAGATGTCATTCATGAGTGGTAAGCCTTTCATCCCATTGTTTTTATATAAGAACATTAATAGCTACTCATACTTGCAAAAACACAATCCTTGCTTTTTCCAGTTTGGTATCCCTACATTGCTATTCATACATGCAAAAACACAATCCTTGCTTTTTCCTATATGGTCTGACAAAAACACTATATGCATGTGCTTCCTTCTCACATACAGGATAGCAAGAACTGAGCCATTAACTTCCATACCTCCTAGCCTATTGCCTTCGTATGATAGGCTGCGTGAAGAGATTAGGGTACTTAAAGAAGAAAACATGTTGCTGAAGAGAGAGAACGAAGCTCTGAAGAAGCCAGCGATTGATGAGACCACCAAACTGGCAACGGTGTCCCGGCCAGGTGGTGGAAGCCATGAATCATCACCAGGCAGCGGAGGTTCTTGACCAAATAAGCGCATTGGAACTTGATGGTTCTTCCTCCTAGTATGATTTGTGTCCTGTTTGCACATGTGTGTGTGCTCTGGCTGTGTGCGCGTGGGCGTGGTCTGGCTGTTAGCGCCTTGGTGTGCTTGTTGTGCATGTTTCTGCTCTTTTTCTTTGAATTATGTACTTTTCTAACTCGAGAGCTATGGATCTAAATCATCATAACTTAACGTTCATTCAGAAGTTGTTGCTGTGTTTCTGCTCTTTGGTGGCGCGTTCTGCCTGTGCCGCTGGTTCTGTTTTTCTGGCTTCGGAGCTATTGGTGTTACTGGTGTTAGCGTTGAACCTTTGCTTCAACAAAATAGCAGGGCCTGTAATGGCCTCTTCTCTAAAAACAGAAGGAGATGACTGCACTTGACCAGTACATGAACGCGCATGATGCGGTTAACAAGGTATGGCGTTTCAGGGGAAGGAGAGAAAAGTGTGGAGGACAACGACACCTGAGCTGATAAGGCGGTGGAAGTTTCGGCGAAATGAATCATTTACCTTACATCTTTGCTTGTAACTGACTTCACCATGAGGTCCATCTTGAGTTTAGATAGTCATTTACCTCTTTATTATTTCTAACTAACTTCACCGGGTAGTTGTTTAGCTTTTATTATTACTTTGGCATAGATTATTAATTGCAGTACACCTTTAACTTTTTATGCGGTATGCATAACCTACTTTCATGTAAAGAAGCAAGCTCATCTATATTTTATTCCTCTACCATTTATCGATGGTAAAAATAATATTTTTTTTGCCTCTTGTCATGGTTCTTTCTGAAGCTACTCAAGCTTATCATTTGCCTTCCAGTTAGTCTCCTTAAATCATGGCATATCGCTGTTGATTTTATCTCCACGAAACAGTTCTACTATATGACAACTAGTGTATAATAAATCCAATCTAACAAGTACATTACCTGGGTGAGCTTTGCCCCTCCACAATCAGTTGGTACGTTTGGGAGTGATATCAAAGCATTTAGTATATGTTCTGCATGAACACTTCAAACATTTTGATTTTCGAAGTGAATATGATTATTATTATTACATAAACTTTGAAAAAACATACCAATCCTTTCAATCTCTAGATAACTTGTGATTTATCATTTTCTAAGAAAAAGAAGGTAGCAATACCAGTTCGAAAACAGGTCTTGGCGGTACTACTACGTCGTTCTGCTCTTCCATGATGCCAGGCATGCCCTTGCCAGTTGCCATACAACTCTTCATGAGGCCCTTGTTCTTCATAGGACAGCTCTATTAGGACTAGAAAGAAAAAGGAAATTAAGTAATCAGGACAAATAAGATTATCAGGAATGAGAAGGTAGAGTCAAACACAAGAGACAAGGTAGTACAACGGTAATCAAATAGTATTATGTGGAAACCACAAGTCAATATGACATATATGTTCCAGCATATAGATTAAATGACAAGTTACAGAACAGAAATATTCTGCCTTCATAGTTTATCAATTAAAAGGCTGCTTAACTAGAGTTCCTAATGTATCCTATGCATGGAATCAATCATATGGTGCACAACACTGGAATTCCAAAAATAGCCTATGGAATTAATCATATAGTACCCGACATGTTCAACAGTTCTACGAAAAAGTGCAATGGAATATGAGACGAACCACTTACAAAAGTAATGAAGCATGATCAATGCAGCCTATTATATCCAGGAACAAAAAAATTATGATGACGTATTGATCATAACTACAAATCCATCCACTAATAGGTATAATGTATATGAGAAACAAAATATAATAGAAAACACAGTGAATTTTTTTATTATCTCAAGTTCTCAACATGTATAGATCACCCAAAGGCAAAAGACAAACCTTGCAGGATCATTCTTGAGCACAGGAAATGTGGGTGGCCATGTCATCATAAAAGGATAAATCCGTTCTAAAGTTCGGTCATCTTCTGTCACTTCATACACCTTACGCAGCTCCCGGCGTTTAATATCCAAGTGAAGTGCAGACTGGCCTATCTTGAAGAACACAAACTGGAGATTATCCCCTGTTTGGAATGTGTCTAAAAGAGTAGGCTGCTCATTATCAGCCATCCCCAAAGCATCCAACATCTCACGCAAGCAAATTGTATCCAAAAGCAACCAGTTTCTCATGCCGCCACTGTTGCCCCCCGTGTGGAGCCAGATGCGAAGCTGCAGTTTCTCAAGATGTACAAGATAAACCCCTGAATCATTGGCCCGTGATAGCATCATATCTTCACAAACATACCGCTCCATTCCTTCGGGGAGCGGAATAGTGGAGAAGTTTGAAGTCGTCAAATTTAATGCAGCAATGCTCGTGGAGTGCTCCATATAGATCTTATTGCCAGACAACAGAGGATGTGGATCCGGCCGCGGAGAAGGGAGCACTGCCGCTGCTGAGGAACGCCAGTACCAAAGACCATCTTGTAGCATATATATGTGCGCCTTGTATTTTATAGAATAATCTTTTCCCCCTATGAGATAACCAAGTGAGAACCATATGAAGGTCAGGTTCTTACCGTCACCTTCTTCCTTCAAGAGGAAGTGGGCACAAGTGGCTGCAGTGCCATCAAATTCTTCATATGGGGTGATTGGCGGTGCAACAACGCCTCTCTCCGGGCACAGCGGCCAGTGCACTCCAAACAAGATGCTCTTGTCTTGGAAGCCATGGAGAAGGATGGTGTCGTTCTGGCACTCACAAACGCATGCAAGTTCTTCGTCGTAGGCCTCCAGACTGTAGTTCTCAGCCAGGCGGACAGCAGTGGCAAGCTCCAGGGGCTGAGGCAGCATCGGGACAAAGCGCGGGCGGAGCAGGACTGGTGAGAGCTCATCAGTTGACCTGGTGGAGACATAGAAGCCGAGGAGACGGGGCGGGTGGAGGCTGCGGAAGCGGCGGAGAAAGGCCTTATCGGATACAATGAAGAACCAGCGCTTGCAGACAAGGATGGCGCGGATGAGGGTGGTGGGCAGGCCGAGTCGGACAATGATCTCGATGAGGAGGTCATCGTCGTCGAGCACCCTGGATACGGAGTCTGCTGCCTGCAACGGCGGGGATTGGGAATGCGTCTGCATCTTGCCATACACACATGGTGTGTTGGGATTGGGATCGACCCTGAAATTAGTAGCATCGACAATCAGTACAATCAAAGTGAAGATGAATGGGAAGTAGCACGTACGTACGTGCAGGTTGAGTGCGTGATATCAATGTGGGGAATTTAAAGAAACCGAATCTTACGTACCCCCCAGGAATCTCAACAGGATCCATCTGCACCTTCCAACTCCTGCTCGCCACAATCAGTCCGCTAGCACAAGAAGAAAATGGAGGATTTGATTTCCTCAGCAAGAAAAGAAAATGGAAGAAAAAGAAAATGGAGAATTTAAAGAGTAGGCTGCTCACCTCGCCAATTGGGGGGAGCCGTTCACCGGTGATGCAGCAAACTCCTTGTCAATCTCAAGGGTAAATAAGACAGAGCCGAACTCCTTGTTAATTTCCTGCAGGATCAGAAAAGCTTTACTTCCCAAGAAACTGTTCCTCAAGACGCTACCGCACATAGGTACATATAAGTACACATAAGTGCAGAATCAAATCATTAGGCTCTTAATTAGTCAACATGATGTACGCGTGGAAGTGAGAGTTCCGCCCACTCAAGGTTCGGTCTCTCAAGAATTAGTTTGCAGAACCTCACAGGATTTCGACATAAGCAACAGAACCTTTAATTTTTGCATAGTTCAACACGAGCAACAGCAACCATCAACAGTTACATCACCAAGGTTGCAGCTTCACCAACCACCACATGAGACATACATGCATACAGATCCCCCGATTCCCCACCACAGATCCGACGCTCAAGAACCGCTAGAGGTAAAAACGCGAAATTGTCTTCCACGGGAAGGGCTAGAGAGAAGTGCCCACGGCGGGAGAGAGGGAGGGGGAGAAGCAACCTTGGAGAGGTCGAGGAGAGTTTCGCCGCGGACGATTAGCCGGATAGGGGACGGGGGCGGAGAGGGAGCGCCGAAGGAGGCCGGCGGCGGAGGGAGACGGGGAGAGAAGATGCTCTGTTTTTTTTTTGTGCGGTTCGCTCGGGGAGAGAAGGAGATAATTGCATCTATAATCTTGTACTCGCTGGCTACGTCCACTTCAGTCCTGGAGCTTGCGTATTGATTCAATACGGTTCCGGTACATGAAAATACGGCATCGATACGGTCCTTGAGGTTGAGGCGCCAGTCCTGGCTCTACACGTGCACTACGTACAGCGTACTCTGCCGTATGCCACGTCAGCCCGGGACCCGCACGTCAGGTTGGACCCACCCGTCAGCTGGAGGCCCACCCGTGGTACTGGATAAGGCGATGTTCTGTTTCTCGAGGGAAAAAATCCCCAATTCCCACACCCGCATCTCGCAAACCTAGTTTTTCTCCGATGGCCGGCGCGAGCGTGACCTCCACCACCATGTCCATCGACGCGGCGACCGAAGACGGCGGTAGCTCGTCGGTGGCGCTCGGCGGAGGCGATGGATCGAGGCTTAGTTTGCTTGCGAGGGCATATCCGCAGGAGGTTTGGCGTCGGGGCGAGCCGTGTCTCCGACCGGAGAGGAGCCATGTCCTGCTCGCCCGCACTCCATCCATGGATGCAGCGGAGGCTCGGTACCGTGGTCTGGTCCTGCTGGCCACTGTGGTTGGTGACGGCGAGGAGGCTGTGACGCCGGCTGCGCTGCTGGCCGCCATCGAGGAGCGCTGCGGCGTGCTGCCACCGGAGGTGAGCATCGAGGTTGCGTGCCCCCCACATGACTTGTGGTTGCATTTCTCAACAGAGGAGAAGTGCACGGTGGTGCTCCAATCATCGATGAAGCTCAAGTGCAACCGCCGGTGGATTAAGTTTGAGCGGTGGGTGAGAGAGATCCGCGGCAGTCCGGGTGCCCTGGAGTACAAGTCCAAGTTAAGTTTTGAAGGCCTTCCCGACCAAGCATGGTCGAGGCGTTCAGTCGAAGGTTTACTGAAGGACTTGGGCGGCGAGCTGATTGAGATTATACCGCCGAAGAACAGGCGTGAGCTTGAGGTAATGGCGTGGCTCCGTGACCCATCGTAAGTTGGCAAGGTGGTTGACGTGGAGATACCCGAGCCAAAGCTTGCGTTGTGCACAGATCCGCCTGCACAGTCTCTGGAAGAGTTTGTTGCGCGTGAAAGCATTAGTGAGTACGGACCATCGTCGCCGAGGAAGAAGAAGACGATTGTGTATCCAGTGATCTGTCACATGAAGGAGGTAACTGATCGTGGTCCGCTGCTCATTGAAGACCTGCCTGATGAATGGCTGCCCAACGAAGGGGAGGATCTTACCCGCAAGCACCAATTCACCACAGTGCTTGGCAAAGTGGACGGCACTATCTACGATTATTGAGCTATCTAGTTTATCTGTGTAGTTTAGCTATCAAAGTTGTTAGTTGGTCTATGTACTTTCTGAAGCAGTATGAATTTGGTATGTAATGTGGCCTTTTGTGAATTTTGTATGTCCAGTGACCTTATATGTTTCTGAATTTGGTACGTCGAGTGGCCTTTTGTCAACTTGCTATGTAATATTCAGTTGACATATTATCTATGGATGAACTTGGTATGTAATTGTGATATTATGTATGAAGCTATGTATGAGTTCTTGATGTTGAAATAAATTTCACACACATTGTATGTCGAGTGACTTGACGACATGATAATCCAACAACCACATTGTACAGAGAAGAGCATTATATTTTCACAAATAAGAGCATTTCACACACAAGAGCAACCACTTAATTATATTTTCTGGAGCATCACAAACTACAAAGCACTTTAGAAGTCATAACCACATGATCTCAGAAACTACAGTGCATAATAGAGGTTTTAAATCCAGTACTAATATCATATTACAAAAGACTTGACGACATGATCTGGAGCATGATCATGAACAGAACATGTTCATTAACATGTTCTACAGCTGATCATAAGCAGAACACAAAATGAAACCATCTTCTTTCCTATCTCAGTTCATCAAACATGTTCACCCTTCTAGGTTTTTTAAATCCTCTCTTGTTTGCACTTGAAGTTGTTGCACCTCTCTTCATTTGTGTTGGTTTCAACTGACATGCAATCATTCTCTCTTCCTCTGCCATTGCAGCTCTTGCTTGTTGGGCTTCCTTATTGCTTTTCTCTTGCAATTCTGCCTCAAGTCTTGTTTCTTCCTGCTGATTTCTCTTCTGCTCCCAAGCTTCTTGTCTTGATGCCTCCTGTGTTTGTAGAAACATTTGCCTTCTTTCCAACTCTTCAGCTTGATTTATAAGAAACATGGCATCTTCTGCATCATATGCAGTCCTACAAAGTCTCTTCTTCTCTTCTGCAATCTTCATTTTCTCTTCTGCTCTTATTCTTTTTGCCTCTTCTGCAATTCTTTTCTTTTCCTCCATAGCTTCTCTTCTTTTGTCTGCTCTGGCAAGTTTTTCCTGTAGACCTAAGAGCAGAAACCCCATGACAACAAGGTATACCTGACAAATCCCATCTTTTACAACTGCACATTTCCCTCCTTGTGTCCACACTGAAATCCACTCCTCTATCATTCACTACAAACAGTCCTTTGCCAGCTGGTGCAGCTTGACAAGTTCTAGAAAATTCCACACTCTTGTCCAGTTTCTCTCTTATCTTTGGACATATAGCACCATGCCACTTCAAACTCTCTTGCTGCTTTGCAAAATTCCTTCCCATATTCTTCCCTTTGATCCTTTGGATCATGCTTATGATTGGCATTTCCCTAGCTTCCAAAATATATCTGTTGAACACCTCACAATTGTTATTTAACAACACATCACACTTGGGGAAATCATTCTGGTAAGCCCTAACCCAGGTTTTTGGGTCCAACTCTGCAAGCCAATCATGAGCCCCTTGGCTCAGCACTAACATCTGGTTCATATTTTCCTTAAATCTACCCTCTGTAGTACTCCTGGCACACTTCCATAGTTGATTTTTCAAAGCTTCTCCTTTGAAGTTCTTGTTGAAATTCTGCCACAAATGCCTCACACAAAATCTGTGAGGTGATAGAGGAAACAACTCTTTAACTGCCTTTATTAAACCCTGCATGGAACATATTACAGAATTATATCACGAAATTTTATGAACACAATAATTTGACAAAAATGTATCACAGAATTATATCAAGAAAATGATTTGACAGAAATAAATCACATAATTATAGTAACAAATTTATTTGAAAGAAATTAAAGACATACTTTTTGCTTGTCTGACATGATTGTCCATAAATCAGTGTTCTCAATTCCTAAATCTTGCTTCAATGCAGTTAGAAACCACCTCCAAGCTTTGGTGTCCTCACACTGCACCACTGCATGAGCAATAGGAATAATGCAATCATTGGGGTCCATTCCTACTGCACTTAATAGAACACCACCATACTGTGTCTTTAGGTGGCAACCATCAAGGAAAATGATAGGCCTGCAAGCAGATAAGAACCCCCTCTTGCATGCATCAAAAGAAAAGTAGCACTTTTGAAACTGTCCCTCTTCTGACAGTCCAAGAAGGAAAGTACTTCCAGGGTTTGATCTCCTCAACTCATTTGCATAGTCCCATAGCAAGTTGTATTGTGCAATGTCATCTCCATATATGATATCATATGCAATCTTCCTAGCTCTCCCCAGCTTGCCCCTTTTAATTGTCATGTTCCAATCATCTTGCACAAAAGCTGCAAAAGCCTTCAATGATAATTTCTCACATGCCCTAATTTTGTCTACATATTTGTGAGCAATGTACCTAGTTGTAAAGGCTGTAACTTGCCACTTTTTCTCACAAGTATGTTCCTCATTAAATGTTTTCACCATTACAGAATTTGTTCTATTATCCCAAGATGCATACAGATACCAGGGGCAACCCTTTTCACACTTTGCAGCAAGCCTGATTTTGTCATTCTTTGGAAAAGTGATGTTAACTCTCTCTTTGCAACTATACTCTCTCACAGCTTTCCTCAAGAGCTCCACAGAAGAGAACAATTGGCCTGCATGGAACTTAGGTTGATGCATGTCTGCTGCTGTAAAAGACTTGAAATTAAATTTCATTTCATCCTCATCTGAATCTGGAGCATTCAATTCCTCAACTTTTGAGTCGCAATCTTCAACCACCTTCTTCCCTTTCTTGTCATGCATTGGTTTCAACTGCTCCTGCAACAGATCATCATCTCCATCCTCCAAGTCATAGTCACTATCCACAATCTCAGGTACATAATCACTGTCTGAGGAATCCGAGTCTGCATCTTGTTCTTCCTCCTCTTCTGCTTTCTTTCCTCTTGGTCTCAACTTCACATAGTACTGCTCAGTGCTCTCAATTTCAACACTTTCATCCACAACACCACAAGAAACATTGCTCTCACAGAGATCTTTGTTGTCACTTGCATTCATTTCCTTCTTCCTTGGGCTGAAAACAGGAGGGATTTGTGCTACTGGATTAGCCACAACATCATCCCATTATGCTCCTCCTCCAGAAATGTGACTATCTAAATGATCCAGGTATATCATTTGAAAGTGGTGCCCTAGATTTATCCTTAGATACATACAATCTACATCAGTATCATTAGCTAAAAGCCTAGCACCACCTTCATTAAACTGACAACCAGGGGGCAACCAGTAGATATCAATTCTACCTGACATTTCATAAACCAATTCCTCAACTATTTCTTCAAACATTCTGAAATAGGTGATGTCCTTATGGCAGTAATCAAAGCAAACCTTTTGACCATTCAAATAGCACCTATTCTGCCCACTCCCAAAGAAAAAACCTCCATGGATCACCTCAACAGTGAAAAAACCACTTCCATGCTCTGAAAAACATTGAGAACAACCATAATTTCAAATTAGTGCCCTCAACATACTGTAACCCTAGAATAATTTCGGCAATTTTGCATCAAGTCGACATATTCATAGAAATAGCATTGGCAAAAGGGCCTAATCACAACAAAGATACATTTTTTCACCCCAAACGCGCATCAAATCGACCTACTGACACTCGATACTGACGTACCGTACATCGGAGCCGCCTCGCCATCGGGCCGCCGTCGACGGCCTTGCATCGCCACCAAACAGCGCCGACTCCTTTCAGCGGCCGTCCACCTTGCTTCAGCCGCCGCCCGCACTACGAACAGATACGCCGATCATCCGCCGCCGCACCCCATCGCCGCTAGGTTTAGCTCTGTTTTCGCACTCTGTTTTGTGGGGGAGGGCGGAGAACAGGAGAGAGTGAGACGAGAGCGAGAAGACAGAAAGATAGGGGCCAATCTGCGAAATAACGGGTGGGCCTCGAGCTGACGGGTGGGTCCAACCTGACGTGCGGGTCCCGGGCTGACGTGGCATACGGCGGAGTATGCTGTATGTAGTGCACGTGTAGAGCCAGGACTGGCGCCTCAACCTCAGGGACCGTATCGATGCCGTATTTTCATGTACCGGGACCGTATTGGAGCAATACGCAAGGTCCAGGACTGAAGTGGACGTCGCCAGCGAGTACGAGGACTATAGATGCAATTATCTCGGGAGAGAAGGAAGGTAGCCCCACGCCGAAACCTTTTTCTTCACTTCTGATTGGCAAAATCTGTGTAATAATGGGGTTTTTTCCCCATGGTTCAACCCGGAAACCCAAGATAGCTTCAAAAGAAAACCCGGAAACCTAAGATTGTCATGGCGCAGGTGCCGGCAGATGAGGTTTTTTTAAGCAACTCGTCGGCAGATGAGGTGTGGCCAGACCTGACCATATGGGTGGCACAGCAAAGGGCCGGCCCGATGGCTTCACCTCGTGAATCGGCTTGGCAAGCCAACTAAAAGGGCTGGCCGCAAGGCACCGTTCGCTTTGAAAAGGTCCAAACAAACTAAAAGGTCAAACTATCCTAAAAGGCCTAAATTTTCAGATTAGAATGGCCAAAACAGCCCTAAAATACCTAGAGAGACCGAACAGTATTAAAAGGGTCGCGTCAGGCCAGCCTTAAGCCTTGGCTTTGGGGATCGGTCTTGATCCATGGGGGGGCGGGCGAAGGCCAGCCTGGTCCTTTTATTTGCGTGTCATGCTAGGCCAAAAATCATTGCTCGTGGGCCGGCCTTACAAGCACTACCAATATGGCCAGGTTTGGGTGTGGTAGGGGCATCGAAAGGGGCGACACGACCCATTTCAGTGGTAGAGGAGCATCGGAGTCGACATCGCACGGCATCAAAGGGAGGTGGTTGTTCATGGAAAGAAGGCCCTTTTGGGAGGTGCGTAGGGAAGTGGCTTGCTTCCTTACTTTTTAGGAAGTTTCAAAAACTCTTTGTTAGATGGAGGAACTTTTAAAAACTTAAGAAGCAAAGGCTACATGGTGTTAGTTACTGAAAAAAGCAATTTTAAGGAGGTATTATAGGGTTTATGGGAGGGCTGGAGATACTCTTAACGAAGTGATTATTTTGTCAGAGAACGAAGTGATTAAATCATTTCCAGTACAATTTAATTTGTTATGCAGTATGCATAACCTATATCTTTTTTCCTCTAACGTTTATCGATGGTAAAACACAATGGTTTTTCTTGTAGTCTCGCACATCACACAATTATACTACCTCGTTGTTATTCTTTCTAAAACTACTCAAGCTTGCCAATTGCCTTCCAGTTAGCCTCATGGTGAATCATCATCATTATTATTACATAAACTTTGAAAAACAAACTAATCCCTTTCAATCTCTAGGTAACTATTTCATGGTAAGTCCTTTTGATTTACCATTTTCTAAAGAATGTAGCAATAGTCCTGGTGGTACTACAACATTGTTCTGCTCTTCCTTGATGTCGGGTGCCCTTATTCTTCATATTTATAGCGCTCTTATTTTCACCATCATTCTGGCCATACAACTCTTCACAACGTCCTTGTTCGTCGTATGACAGTTCTCTTAGGACTAGAAAGAAAAAGAAAATCAAAGAATCATGAGAAAGAAAATTATCAGGCATGAGAAGGTAGAGTCAAAAACAAGAGATAAGGAGATATGATACATATGTTCCAGCATATATTATGTGAAAACCACAAGAGGAACCACAAGAAGGTACAACAGTACTCAAATATTATGTGGAAACCACAAGTCAATATGATACATATGTTCCAGCATAGAGATTAAATGACAAGTTACAGAACAGAAATATCCTCGTTCATAATTTATCAACTAAAACGTTGCTTAACCAGAGTTCCTATATATATAGCCTATGGAATCAATCATATGTTACCCGACACTTGAGTTCCCAAAATTGCCTATAGTATCAATCATATAGTACGCGACACGTTCAACAGTTCTAAGAAGCGGTGCAATGGAAGATGAGATGAACCACTTATAAAAGTAATGTAGCATGATCAGTGCAGCCTATTATACCATTAATAGGTATAATGCATATGGGAAACAAAATACTACTAGAATGCACATTGCAAATGTTGGTTATCTCAAGTTCTCAACACGTATATATAGATCACCAAAAGGCTAAAGACAAACCTTGCAGGATCATTCTTGAGCACAGGGAATGTGGGTGGCCATGTCATCATAAAAGGATAAATCCGTTCTAAAGTTCGGTCATCTTCTGTCACCTCATACACTTTACGCAGCTCCCTGTGTTTAATATCCAAGTAAAGTGCACATTGGCCCATCTTCAAGAACACAAACTGGATATTATCCCCCGTTTTGCTTGTGTTTAAAAGAGTAGGCTGCTCACCACCTGCCATCCCCAAAGCACCCAACATGTCACGCAAGCAAATGTTATCCAAAAGCAACCAGTTTCTCATGCTGCCACTGTTGTCCCCCCTATGGATCCAGATGCGAAGCTGCAGTTTCTCAAGATGTATGAGATAAACCCCTCAATCATTGGCCCTTGACATCATCATATCTTCACAAACATACCGCTCCATTCCTTCGGGGAGCGGAATAGAGGAGAAGTTTGAGTTGTCAAATTCAATGCAGCAATGCTCGTGGAGTGCTCCATATAGATCTTATTGCTAGACAGCAAAGGGTTTAGATCCGATCGCTGAGAAGGGAGCACTGCTACTGCTGAGGAATGCCAGTGCCAAAGACCATGTTGCAGCATATATATGTGCGCCTTGTATTTTATAGAATATTTTTTCTTCTCTTTGAGATAGCCCATTGACAACCATATGAAGGTCAGGCTCTTACCGTCACCTTCTTCCTTGAAGACGAAGTGAGCACAAGTGCCTGCGGTGCCATCAAATTGGTCATATGGGGTCACCGGCGGTGCAACGACGCCTCTGTCTGGGCACAATGGCCAGTGCAGTCCAAACAAGATTCCCTTGCCTTGGGAGCCATGGAGAAGGATGGTGTCATTATGGCAGTCATACATGCATACCCATTCTTGGTCATACGCGTCCAGACTGTAGTTCTCGGCCAGGCGGACAGCAGTGGCGAGCTCCAGGGGCTGAGGCGGCATCGGGACAAAGCGCGGGCGGAGCAGGACCGGTGAGAGCTCGTCAGTTGACCTGGTGGAGACATAGAAGCCGAGGAGACGGGGCGGGTGGAGGCTGCGGAAGCGGCGGAGAAAGGCCTTTTGGGAGATGATGCCGAACCAGCGCTTGCAGACAAGGATGGTTCGGATGAGGGTGGTGGGCAGGCCCAATCAGACAATGATCTCGATGAGGAGGTCGCCGTCGTCGAGCACCCTGGATACGGAGTCTGCTGCCTGCAACGGTGGTATTGAATTCATGCTCCAGCCAACTCATCCAAAAATCCGAACTGATGGAGGGAGGTGGGCAATATATTTCAACACTCCCTCTCACGTCTAGGCCATTTTAGTCCTTAGACGTGGGCTCAATGTAGGCCGCAGAATCGTCTTTATAATACTGCGTTGGCAGGGTCTTGAACTCAAGACCTCTTGGCTCTGATACCATATTGAATTCATACTTCAGCCAACTCATCCAAAAGTCCGAGCTGATGAAGGGAGGTGGGCAATATATTTCAACAGACGGCACCGGGGATTGGCAATGCCTCTGCATCTCACCATCCATACATGATGTCTTCTGGAAGGGATCGACCCTGAAATTAGCAGCATCTATAATCAGTACTGTATGATCGATGTGGACATGCTGATTGCGTGAAATCAATAGGAGGAACTTAAAGAAACTGAATCTCATGTACCCTCCCGAAATCTCAGCAGGATCCATCTACACAATAAGAAAATGGAGGATTTAATTTGGGTTCGTCGGCAAGAAAAGAAAATGGGAGTAGTGAGCAGGGAGAAAGGGGCTCACCTCGCCAATCGGGGGAGCCGTTCACTGATCAGGTGCCGTTGTGGAGGCGCGCAGGTCAGCAGCCAACTCCTTGTTATTCTCAACCGTAAACAAAACAGAGCCGATCCCGCACATTCTTCAGGTACATAAGAGGAAGTTGGAGATCTTCCTGAAATGCTGCATCTGTTATAATTTTTCTTCTTCCTGTTCCTGAAATGTTGCATCTGTTATCATAAGGGATCCATACACGTCGTGGTTTGTCACGGTGGAAGACAGTCTTCATGCAGCTCCAGGCCACACACTGAGCTTTAAGCTGGTTTTCCTAAAACGCGTTTGCGCAAAAACGTATCGGAGCCGTTTTTTCTAAAAACACAATTTCTGGGTATTACGAGAACAAATTTAATTTCCTTAACCAAGAATTAGTTAGATAAGCCAAACAAAGTTTTAGTTGGTTAGAATCTAAAACACACTTATAGCTAACTGATACTTTAAAAGCTCGCTAACCAATCAACCCCTAAGATAGCTTCAAAAGAAACCCCGGAAACCTAAGATTGTCATGGCGCTAGCGCCGGCAGAGGGGGGTTTTTTAAGCAACTCGCCGGCAGATGAGGTGTGGCCAGACCTAGCCATATGGGTGGCACAACAAAGGGCCGGCCCGATTCCTTCACCTCGTGAATCGGCTTTGCAAGCCAACTAAAAAAGGCCGACCCTGCAAGGCACCACTCGCTTTGAAAATGTCCAAACAAACTAACTAAAATGGTCAAAATATCCCTAAAAGACCTAAATTTTCAGATTAGAATGGCCAAAACAGCCCTCAAATACCTAGAGAGACCGAACAATACTATAAGGGCCGTGTTGGGCCGGCCATAAGGCTTGGGTTTGGGATTGGTCTTGATCCATGGCGGGCCGAAGGCCAGCCTGGCCCTTTTATTCGTGTGTCGCGCTAGGCCAAAAATCATTACTCGTGGGCCGGCCTTACATGCACTACCAATATGGCCAGGTTTGGGTGTGGTAGGCGCATCAAAAGGGACGACATGACCCCATTCCCATGGTAGAGGAGCGTCGGAGTCGACATCGCACGGCGTCAAAGGGAGATGGTTGTTCATGCAAAGAAGGCCCTTTGGGGAGGTGGATAGGGAAGTGGCTTGTTTCTTTACATTTTAGGAAGTTTCAAAAACCTTTTTGTTAGATGGAGGAGCTTTTAAAAACTTAAGAAGGAAAGGCTACATGGTGTTAGTTACCTAAAAAGCAATTTTAAGGAGGTATTATAGGGTTTATGGGAGGGCTGGAGATACTCTCAACGAAGTGATTATTTTGTCGGAGAACAAAGTGATTAAATTATTTCCAGTACACTTTAATTCGTTATGCGGTATGCATAACCTATATCTTTTTTTCCTCTACCGTTTATCGATGGTAAAACATAATGGTTTTTCTTGTAGTCTCTCACATCACTCAATTATACTACCTCGTTGTTATTCTTTCTGAAGCTACTCAAGCTTGCCATTTGCCTTCCAGTTAGCCTCATGGTGAATCATCATCATTATTATTACATAAACTTTGAAAAACGAACTAATCCCTTTCAATCTCTAGATAACTATTTCATGGCGAGTCCTTTTGATTTACCATTTTCTAAAGAAGGTAGCAATAACAGGTCGAAAACAGGTCCTGGCGGTACTACAACATTGTTCATAACGCCCTTATTCTTCCTTGATGCCGGGTGCCCTTATTTTCAGCATCATTCTGGCCATACAACTCTTCATAATGTCCTTGTTCTTCGTATGACAGTTCTCTTAGGACTAGAAAGAAAAAGGAAATTAAAGAATCAGGAGAAAGAAGATTATCAGGCATGAGAAGGTAGAGTCAAAAACAAGAGATAAGGAGATATGATACATACTCCCTCCATCCGGAAATACTTGTCATCAAAATAGAAGGGGATGTATCTAGACGTATTTTAGTTCTAGATACATCTCTTTTTATCCATTTTGATGACAATTATTTTCGGATGGAGGGAGTATGTTCTAGCATATATTATGTGGAAACCACAAGAGGAACCACAAGAAGGTACAACAGTACTAAAATATTATGTGGAAACCACAAGAAGGTACAACAGTACTAAAATATTATGTGGAAACCACAAGTCAATATGATACATATGTTCCAGCATAGAGGTTAAATGACAAGTTAAAGAACAGAAATATCTGCCTTCATAATTTATAATTTAAAACGTTGCTTAACCAGAGTTCCTATATATATAGCCTATGGAATCAAACATATGTTACCCGACACTGGAGTTTCCAAAATTGCCTATAGAATCAATCATATAGTACGCGACACGTTCAACAGTTCTAAGAAGCAGTGCAATGAAAGATGAGATGAACCACTTATAAAAGTAATGTAGCATGATCAGTGCAGCCTATTATATCGAGGAACAACTTTTTTAAGATGATGTATTGATAATAACAACAAACCCCATCCGTTAATACGTATAATGCATATGGGAAACAAAATACTACTAGAATGCACATTGCAAATATTGGTTATCTCAAGTTCACAACACGTATATATAGATCACCCAAAGGCTAAAGACAAACCTTGCAGGATAAATCTTGAGCACAGGGAATGTGGGTGGCCATGTCATCATAAAAGGATAAATCCATTCTAAAGTTCGGTCATCTTCTGTCACCTCATACACCTTACGCAGCTCCCTATGTTTAATATCCAAGTAAAGTGCACATTGGCCCATTTTCAAGAACACAAACCGGAGATTATCCCCCGTTTCGCTTGTGTTTAAAAGAGTAGGCTGCTCACCACCTGCCATCCCCAGATCATCCAACATCTCACGCAAGCAAATGTTATCCAAAAGCAACCAGTTTCTCATGCTGCCGCTGTTGTCCCCCCTATGGAGCCAGATGCGAAGCTGCAGTTTCTCAAGATGTATGAGATAAATCCCTGAATCACTGGCCCGTGACATCATCATATCTTCACAAACGTACCGCTCGATTCCTTTCGGGAGCGGAATAGAGGAGAAGTTTGAGGTTGTCAAATTCAATGCAGCAATGCTCGTGGAGTGCTCCATATAGATCTTATTGCCAGACAGCAAAGGATTTAGATCCGATCGCGGAGAAGGGAGCACAGCCGCTGCTGAGGAACGCCAGTGCCAAAGACCATCTTGCAGCGCATATATGTTCGCCTTGTATTTTATAGAATATTTTTTCCCTCTATGAGATAAGCCATTGACAACCATATGAAGGTGAGGCTCTTCCCGTCACCTTCTTCCTTCAAGAGGAAGTTGGCGCAAGTGCCTGCAGCTGAAGCGTCGTCGAATTGGTCATATGGGGCCATCGGCGGTTCAACAACGCCTCTCTCTGGGCAGAGCGGCCAGTGCACTCCCCACAAGATTTTCTTGCCTTGGAAGCCATGGAGAAGGATGGTGTCGTTCTGGCAGTCAAGAATGCATGCAAGTTCTTCATCGTACGCCTCCAGACTGTAGTTCTCAGCCAGGCAGACAGCAGTGGCAAGCTCCAGGGGCTGAGGCAGCATTGGGACAAAGCGCGGGCGGAGCAGGACCGGTGAGAGCTCGTCAGTTGACCTGGTGGAGACATAGAAGCCGAGGAGACGGGGTGGGTGGAGGCTGCGGAAGCGGCGGAGAAAGGCCTTATCGGATACAATGAAGAACCAGCGCTTGCAGACAAGGATGGCGTGGATGAGGGTGGTGGGCAGGCCGAGTCAAACAATGATCTCGATGAGAAGGTCATCATCGTCGAGCACCTTGGATACGGCGTCCGCTGCCTGCAACGGCTGTGCGGATTTGGAATGCCTCCGCATCTTGCCATCCATAGATGTTGTCTTGGGAAAGGGATCGACCCTGGAATCGGCATCAACATCAGTACAATCAAATGGACATGTTGATTGTGTGAAATCAGTAGGAGAAACGTTAAAATACTGAATGAATTGAATCTCACGTACCCTCTCGGAATCTCAGCAGGATCCATATATGCACCTTTCAACTCCCACTTACAACATTCAGGCCACTAGCATTGGAGGAAAATGGAGGATTTAATCTCTGATTATGCAAGAAAAGAAAATGGGCAGGGAGAAAGCGGCCCACCTCGCCAATCGGGAGGGATGTAGCAGCAAGCAAGCGCTCCCTTCTCTCGCTCGGCCGTTGTGGAGACGCGCGGGTCAGCAGGGAACTCCCCTGTTCTGTTAATCTCAACGGCAAAACAGAACCAAGAAGAGGGAGTTGGAGATCTTCCTGAAGTGCCGCATCTGTCATATTTTCATCTTCTTCCTGCGGACTGCAGAAATTAAATTAGGCTCCTAATAATTAGTAAACGTGATTTGTACACGGAACGGAAGAGAATTGCGGCCACTCAAGATTCAGTTTCTGCAGAATTAGGCTGAGGAATTCAACATAAGCAACAGGACCTATAGTTTTCACAGAGCAATAGCAACCATCAACAGTTACATCACCAAGGTTGCAACTTTACCAACCACCACATGAGACATACATACAGACACACATACATACATACATGCAGATCCCCCGATTTCCCACCACCGATCCAACGCTTAGAGAGGTAAAAACGCGAAATTGTCCTCCACGGAAAGGGATAGATAGAAGCGCCCACGGCGGGAGAGGAAGGGAGGAGAAGCAACCTTGGAGAGGTCGAGGGCGGCAGCTCCTCGCCGCAGAGGTCGATCACGCGCGGAGAGAGAAGATGCTCTGTTTTTTTCCGTGCGGCTCGCTCGGGGAGAGAAGATTAAGATGCCCCTGGCCGAAATGCTTTTCTTTTTCTTTTTTTTAGTGGCGAAACGGTGTGATATAATGGTGCCATTTGTTTTTTACGGATGAAAATAAAAAATCCAATCAAAGCCGCTCACATGCAGTGACTTCGTAAATCTCAAGATTGATATGCCGGCTCAGTCTCTCGAAAGTGCTCATAGGGATAGGAGGTGTGTGTTCATAGAGGTGAGTGTATGCGCGTATGTATGAGCGCTTGCGTTTGTATTGTGTTTTAAAAAATGAACATATGCACGCACACAATCATGATGTTTTTTAACACTGTACAATCAGAGTCGCTCACATGCATGAGTATACACTCACCTCAATGAACACACGCACGCACACGGCACACATTACCCCTATGAGCTCATCTGAGAGACCGAGCCGACACATCATTTTAAGATTAACGAAGTCGCCACAGACGCCTTCGTAGTCGACTAAAATGTCTCCTCCCACTGAACGTACATCGCCAGAAGATCTGAATAAATCCAGAAAAATGCAAGCACCAATGTCACGTTTGGGATTTGAACTCTGGTGGAATGGGGATACCACTGTCGTGGGACATGCATCGGCTCACGGGACTCAAGGCGTCGTCGTCTCCCATACCCTACTCTTCCTTGCTGGAGTCCAGAGCCTTGATGGTGCCGGTCGATATGAGGTCTACGACAGATCCGTCGTGGTCGGAGGCCACATCCACCACGACGCGGGTGCGGCGCTCGGGGTTGTAGGCCATCTGTTGAGGCGCCGGAGAGTGCAACTCTGCCTCGCTGACATCTGTTGTGAGGGCTGCCGCGGCCACCCGCGCCCTCTGCCTCGCACGGCAGGTATGATGCGTCATACACTCAGTGGACGGGCCATGGATGGCCTTGTCGTTCACGCGTCAAAAAGGGACCGCATGTCCGCCACAACGTTCGGACGCCCAACGGAGCGTACCGCCTCCGGCGAGGCAGCGGCGACCTACCTCGTGCTAGATCCATGCTCCATTTGGGGCGGACACGATGGTTCGCCATGGATCAAGTCTGACCGCTATCGGGCATTCTCCTCGCGGGCGTGGTGGAGCGCAATGCGGACGGCCAACTCCATCTCGGGGCTGGCTAGGATGAGGTCCGAGTTTACGGACCGGCTGACGGAGGGCTCGAATCCGCTGCCCGCGGAGAAGGCCGAAGATTGCTGGGCGGGAGCTTGGATGGCAGAGTAAAGTGAAGTGGAGTGGCTAGGGTTTGGTCCGAAGAGTGGATGAGGACAATTCTATGTGTGGTTGAGTGAGCTGACTCCGACATGGCAGACTAGCCCGGACATCCCCATATTCTCCTTATATTTGGGCTGAATATGAAAAGTGTCGATCAGCCCGACGTTTGATGCCAATTTGAATCGTCCGTCGAGGTGATATTTTTTGATCGGTCACTGATCAAGCGATCCATCTGAGCGATTGACGGAGTATACAAGTAGATTAACTAATTATGGCAGTACCACATTACTCTCTTCGTTTCTCAAATTAAACTGCCAAGACATCATATATTTGGAAACAGGGCAATAAAATGATTGTACTATGTTCAAGAAAAAATGATCACCTCGTAGTCTCGTAGGGCAGCCTTCACGAGACAAAGCATCGGACAGAACATGCCCATACCGAAGTACTCTTATGAACCGTTATGTTGGAAACTTGTCCCAATGCGGTGCGGAGGACTTAGCCCATATGTTGTTTAAGTGTGTAAGAGCGCAAGCAGTTTGGGAAGCTTTAGGAATCGCAGCACATATTAACTTTGCTTCATTGACTGATCGAGCAGGTTCAGCAGTCTTGGAGTTCACTTTATGTGATGATTCTTATCGACGACAATATTCTGGATTGGTCGAGCTACCGGAGCTCATATCAACAGTTTGTTGGTTCTTATGGTGACAAAGAAGACAATTCGTGCGAGGGGAAGAAATATTGACTCCAGAACAAACAACGCTAGCGGTGGTTGCCCTAGCGATTAATTTTGTGTGCGGAGCACAAGCTAAATCTAAACTCAAGATCAATAAGTGGCCGACGTTCCTAGCAGGACAACTTGTCCTTAATGTCGATGCTTCATTCACAGAGGGCGATTATGCAGGGTCTTGTGGTGCTGTCATCCGTGATCACCGGGGATCTTTTATGTCGGCGTCCACGACGAGATTCGAACATGTAGCTGATGTGTTCATGGCAGAAGCGGCAAGAGATACAGGATGCAATAACTTGGTGGTGAGATCGGATAATATCATGGTGGTGGATGCACTTAAATTCAATGAATGTTACTCTATGGTGGCAGCGCCGGTTCTTATGAATGTCATAGTTATCTAGTAGATTTCGGGAGGTTTACTATTGAGCATTGTATTAAAGAGTCAAATTATGTAGCTCATGAGCTGGCTAGATGAGACGTGCTAATAATCCATCTTGTTGGATTGATGACCCGCCTGATTTCATTGTGAGTCTGCTAGCAGATTATATATCCGTCCTTTGATTAATAAAGTAATAAAGTAAGTTTTCCCATAAAAAAAAGCATCGGACAGAACAATCCTCCAAGGAACCGTCGACCATACGAAACACAGAACCCCAACCGTGTGCCGTCCCCACCTATATATAACAAACTCCACACATCTTGCAACCAAAACCCTATCCCTCACCCTCACCCTCAACCTCAAGCAACCGCGCCGCCGCCCCTCCGAAGCGTTCATGCCACAGCTCCACCATGAAGGTACGCGCTGCTCTTCACCTCCCGATGCACGCAGATGTGACCTGTGCCTGTGCGACGCCTGATTCGTGTGGCCTTTTGTGTTGGTTTCAGTTCAAGATCGTGAGCGAAGAAGACGAGGAGCTGTGAGTGTTTCTCGTCTCCCGCCTCATTCGTCCTCTAAACCCGCGTCGCGTAATCAGTATAATCATCATACTTGACTGCTTTTGGGAAACGGCGTGTCTGTTTAGTTCGTGGTTCTTTTGATCGGCCCGTGTTTGTTTGGACTTTTGGCAGTCACTGAATGCTGTTGTCTTGCGCATCTTTCTAATGCTTGGTGTTGGTGTAACTTTTCTTTTACTGTACTTTGTTAGTCTGGATGGTGCGGATCTATTATTGGTGAATGCATGTGTGTTAATACGACCCTCTTATTGATATCATGGTGCGATTTGAATCAGGTTGAAGCTTCAACTGAACACTTCTGTAAGCGTTGTGGAGGGTGTTCTTAAACAATAATACCGTGTCGCAGAGGCTAGCTACTAGCTTGTTTCGATGTTCAAACGTAGTTTCAAGTTGCATTTAGGTCAGTTAATGTACACTTCCCACTTTGATCTATAGATAAATGCACTTGTATGTATTCCGAGTTTAGAAAGTGCACAACAATACCAAGTATTGTCCGAGGATTGAGAATATGCAACCCTTCCACATTCTTAACAAATTGATTAACACCAAATGGTTTCAAGCATTCTTAACAAAGCAGTTTTTACTTCTGAAACCACCATAAGCAGACTTTTAGTGGTTAATAATCAGTATATTGAAGTTTGTTGATTGACTAAATATTCCAGTTGGAATTTGCTCTTTTCTTCTTTTAATTCAGATATCTAACATTTTGGTATGAACTACAGGAGGAGAATCTCTAAGGAGGTACTTGTTGATCCTCTTTTGGGTTGGCAACATATTTCATGATACATAAACCCTTCAGCTGATGTTTTGATAGTTTGTTTCAAAGACATCTGTCATTTCCTGTATTTTCAGGAATTCAAGGGTTATATCTTCACAATCATTGGTGGCTGCGATAAGCTGGGCTTCCCAATGAAGCAAGGAGTGCAAACTTCTAGGCGTGTCTGCCTTCTGCTTCACAGGGGTATAACTTTATTTCCATGGTACTTCTTACCTACATCTTTCCTTCTTAAATTGAACTCTTAATCTCTTTTGTCTCAATTCTGTAGATATCCCTTGCTTCCGTGGGTATGGCAGGCGTACAAAGACTTGTCTCGGACGCAAGAAAAGATAGAAGGATTTGCGCTTTTGGCAAGTAACAGGAGGATGAATAGGAGCTTAGAAGAGGGAGTGGTAATGAGATTAGACGTCGGATATGTTGTTTAGTCCCACTCCTTAGTTTGTTATCTTATGGGAATTATGTGTTGGAGAAGTTTGTGGGAATTTATTAGGATTAATCAAGATATATGACATAAGTTGGAAATATGCCCTAGAGGCAATAATAAATTGATTATTATTATTATATTTCCTTGTTCATGATAATCATTTATTATCCATGCTAGAATTGTATTGATAGGAAACTCAGATACATGTGTGGATACATAGACAACACCATGTCCCTAGTAAGCCTCTAGTTGACTAGCTCGTTGATCAATAGATGGTTACGGTTTCCTGACCATGGACATTGGATGTCATCGATAACGGGATCACATCATTGGGAGAATGATGTGATGGACAAGACCCAATCCTAAGCCTAGCACAAAGATCGTGTAGTTCGTATGCTAAAGCTTTTATAATGTCAAGTATCATTTCCTTAGACCATGAGATTGTGCAACTCCCGGATACCGTAGGAATACTTTGGGTGTGCCAAACGTCACAACGTAACTGGGTGGCTATAAAGGTACACTACAGGTATCTCCAAAAGTGTCTGTTGGGTTGGCACGAATCGAGACTGGGATTTGTCACTCCGTGTAAACGGAGAGGTATCTCTGGGCCCACTCGGTAGGACATCATCATAATGTGCACAATGTGATCAAGGAGTTTATCACGGGATGATGTGTTACGGAACGAGTAAAGAGACTTGCCGGTAACGAGATTGAACAAGGTATCGGGATACCGACGATCGAATCTCGGGCAAGTGTCGTACCGATAGACAAAGGGAATTGTATACGAGATTGATTAAGTCCTTGACATCGTGGTTCATCCGATGAGATCATCGTGGAACATGTGGGAGCCAACATGGGTATCCAGATCCCGCTGTTGGTTATTGACCGGAGAGTCATCTCGGTCATGTTTGCATGTCTCCCGAACCCGTAGGGTCTACACACTTAAGGTTCGGTGACGCTAGGGTTATAGAGATATTAGTATGCGGTAACCCGAAAGTTGTTCGGAGTCCCGGATGAGATCCCGGACATCATGAGGAGTTCCGGAATGGTCCGTAGGTAAAGAATTATATATAGGAAGTGCTATTTCGGCCATCGGGACAAGTTTCGGGGTCACCGGTATTGTACCGGGACCACCGGAAGGGTCCCGTGTTGGGGAACGTAGCATAAATTCAAAATTTTCCTATGTGTCACCAAGATCTATCTATGGAGTCATCTAGCAACGAGGGAGGAGTGGATCTACATACCCTTGTAGATCGCGCGCGGAAGCGTTCAAGAGAACGGGGTTGATGGAGTCGTACTCGTCGTGATCCAAATCACCGATGATCCTAGCGCCGAACGGACGGCACCTCCGCGTTCAACACACGTACGGAGCAGCGACGTCTCCTCCTTCTTGATCCAGCAAGGGGGTAGGAGAGGTTGATGGAGATCCAGCAGCACGACGGCGTGGTGGTGGAAGTAGCGGGATTCCAACAGGGCTTCGCCAAGCGCTGCGGGAGGAGGGAGATGTGTCATAGGAGGGAGAGGGAGGCGCCAGGGCTTAGGTTGGGCTGCCCTCCCTTCCCCCCACTATATATAGGGCCAAGAGAGAGGGGGGAGGCGCAGCCTTGGCCCTTCTTCCAAGGAAGGGTGCGGCCAGGGGAGGAGTCCCTCCTCCCCAAGGCACCTCGGAGGTGCCTTCCCCCTTTAGGACTCTTCCTTTCCCTTGACTCTTGGCGCATGGGCCTCTTGGGGCTGGTGCCCTTGGCCCATATAGGCCAAGGCGCACCCCCTACAGCCCATGTGGCCCCCAGGAAAGGTGGCCCCACCCGGTGGACCCCCGGGACCCTTCCGGTGGTCCCGGTACAATACCGGTGACCCCAAAACTTGTCCCGATGGCCGAAATAGCACTTCCTATATATAATTCTTTACCTCCGGACCATTTCGGAACTCCTCGTGACGTCTGGGATCTCATCCGGGACTCCGAACAACTTTCGGGTTACCGCATACTAATATCTCTATAACCCTAGCGTCACCGAACCTTAAGTGTGTAGACCCTACGGGTTCGGGAGACATGCAGACATGACCGAGATGACTCTCCGGTCAATAACCAACAGCGGGATCTGGATACCCATGTTGGCTCCCACATGTTCCACGATGATCTCATCGGATGAACCACGATGTCAAGGACTTAATCAATCCCGTGTACAATTCCCTTTGTCTATCGGTACAATACTTGCCCGAGATTCGATCGTCGGTATCCCGATACCTTGTTCAATCTCGTTACCGGCAAGTCTCTTTACTCGTTTCGTAACACATCATCCCATGATCAACTCCTTGATCACATTGTGCACATTATGATGATGTCATACCGAGTGGGCCCAGAGATACCTCTCCGTTTACATGGAGTGACAAATCCCAGTCTTGATTCGTGCCAACCCAACAGACACTTTCGGAGATACCTGTAGTGTACCTTTATAGCCACCCAGTTACGTTGTGACGTTTGGCACACCCAAAGCACTCCTACGGTATCCGGGAGTTGCACAATCTCATGGTCTAAGGAAATGATACTTGACATTATAAAAGCTTTAGCATACAAACTACATGATCTTGTGCTAGGCTTAGTATTGGGTCTTTGTCCATCACATCATTCTCCTAATGATGTGATCCCGTTATCAATGACATCCAATGTCCATGGTCAGGAAACTGTAACCATCTATTGATCAACGAGCTAGTCAACTAGAGGCTTACTAGGGACATGGTGTTGTCTATGTATCCACACATGTATCTGAGTTTCCTATCAATACAATTCTAGCATGGATAATAAACGATTATCATGAACAAGGAAATATAATAATAACTAATTTATTATTGCCTCTAGGGCATATTTCCAACATCCCGGGGGTCCACCGGGTGGGGCCACCTTCCCTGGGGGCCACATGGGCTGTAGGGGGTGCGCCTTGGCCTATATGGGCCAAGGGCACCAGCCCCAAGAGGCCCATGCGCCAAGAGATGAGGGAAAGGAAGAGTCCTAAAGGGGGAAGGCACCTCTGAGGTGCCTTGGGGAGGAGGGACTCCTCCCTTGGCCGCACCCTTCCTTGGAGGAAGGGCCAAGGCTGCGCCCCCCCCTCCCTCTCCCTTGGCCCTATATATAGTGGGGGAAGGGAGGGCAGCAATACCTGAGCCCTGGCGCCTCCCTCTCCCTCCCATGACACATCTCCCTCCTCCCGCAGCGCTTGGCGAAGCCCTGTTGGAATCCCGCTGCTTCCACCACCACGCCGTCGTGCTGCTGGATCTCCATCAACCTCTCCTTCCCCCTTGCTGGATCAAGAAGGAGGAGACGTCGCTGCTCCGTACGTGTGTTGAACGCGGAGGTGCCGTCCGTTCGGCGCTAGGATCATCGGTGATTTGGATCACGACGAGTACGACTCCATCAACCCCGTTCTCTTGAACGCTTCCGCGCGCGATCTACAAGGGTATGTAGATCCACTCCTTCCTCGTTGCTAGATGACTCCATAGATAGATCTTGGTGACACGTAGGAAAATTTTGAATTTATGCTACGTTCACCATCAGTGGCATCATGAGCTAGGTCTATGCGTAGTTTCTATGCACGAGTAGAACACAAAGTAGTTGTGGGCGTTGATTTTGTTCAATATTCTTACCGTTACTAGTCCAATCTTGATTCGGCGGCATTGTGGGATGAAGCGGCCCGGACCAACCTTACACGTACGCTTACGTGAGACCGGTTCCACCGACTAACATGCAGTAGTTGCATAAGGTGGCTGGCGGGTGTCTGTCCCTCCCACTTTAGTCGGATCGGATTCGATGAAAAGGGTCCTTATGAAGGGTAAATAGCAATTGGCATATCACGTTGTGGTTTTGCGTAGGTAAGAAACGTTCTTGCTAGAAACCCATAGCAGCCACGTAAAACATGCAAACAACAATTAGAGGACGTCTAACTTGTTTTTGCAGGGTATGCTATGTGATGTGATAAGGCCAAGAAGAATGTGATGAATGATATGTGATGTATGAGATTGATCATGTTCTTGTAATAGGAATCACGACTTGCATGTCGATGAGTATGACAACCGGCAGGAGCCATAGGAGTTGTCTTTATTTATTTATGACATGCGTGTCAACATAAACGTCATGTAATTACTTTACTTTATTGCTAACCGTTAGCTGTAGCAGTAGAAGTAATAGTTGGCGAGACAACTTCATGAAGACACGCTGATGGAGATCATGATGATGGAGATCATGGTGTCATGCCGGTGACGATGATGATCATGGAGCCCCGAAGATGGAGATCAAAAGGAGCAATATGATATTGGCCATATCATGTCACTATTTGATTGCATGTGATGTTTATCATGTTTTTGCATCTTGTTTGCTTAAGAACGACGGTAGTAAATAAGATGATCCCTCATAATAATTTCAAGAAAGTGTTCCCCCTAACTGTGCACCGTTGCGACAGTTCATTGTTTCGAAGCACCACGTGATGATCGGGTGTTAGATTCTTACGTTCGAATACAACGGGTGTTGACGAGCCTAGCATGTACAGACATGGCCTCGGAACACATGCAAAACACTTAGGTTGACTTGACGAGCCTAGCATGTACAGACATGGCCTCGGAACACAAGAGACCGAAAGGTCGAGCATGAGTCGTATAGAAGATACGATCAACATGAAGATGTTCACCGATGTTGACTAGTCCGTCTCACGTGATGATCAGACACGGCCTAGTTGACTCGGATCATGTAATCACTTAGATGACTAGAGGGATGTCTATCTGAGTGGGAGTTCATAAGATGAACTTAATTATCCTGAACATAGTCAAAAGGTCTTCGCAAATTATGTCGTAGCTCGCGCTTCAGTTCTACTATTTAGATATGTTCCTAGAGAAAATTTAGTTGAAAGTTGATAGTAGTAATTATGCGGACTAGGTCCGTAAACTGAGGTTTGTCCTCATTGCTTCATAGAAGGCTTGTGTCCTTAATGCACCGCTCAGTGTGCTGAACCTCGAACGTCGTTTGTGGATGTTGCGAACATCTGACATACACGTTTTGATGACTACATGATAGTTCAGTGCGTAATGCTAAATGGTTTAGAATTGAGGCACCAAAGACGTTTTTCAAACATCGCAGAACATATGAGATGTTCCAAGGACTGAAATTGGGATTTCAGGCTCGTGCCCACGTCAAGAGGTATAAGACCTCCGACGATTTTCTTAGCCTGCAAACTAAGGGAGAAAAGCTCAATTGTTGAACTTGTGCTCAGATTGTCTGAGTACAACAATCGCTTGAATCGAGTGGGAGTTGATCTTCCAGATGAAATAGTGATGGTTCTCCGAAGTCATTACCACCAAGCTGCTTGAGCTTCGTGATGAACTATAATATATCAGGGACATATATGATGATCCTTGAGATATCCGCGATGTTTGACACCACAAAAGTAGAGATCAAGAAGGAGCATCAATTGTTGATGGTTGGTGAAACCACTAGTTTCAAGAAGGGCAAGGGCAAAAAAGGGATGCTTATGAAACGGCAAATCAGCTGCTGCTCTAGTGAAGAAACCCAAGGTTGAACCCAAACCCGAGACTAAGTGCTTCTGTAATAAAGGGAACAGCCACTGGAGCAGAATTACCCTAGATACTTGGTAGATAAGAAGGCTGGCAAGGTCGATAGAAGTATATCGGATGTATTATGTTAATGTGTACTTCACTAGTACTCCTAGTAGCACCAGGGTATTAGATACCGGTTCGGTTGCTAAGTGTTAGTAACTCGAAATAAAAGCTACGGAATAAACGGAGACTAGCTAAAGGTGAGATGACGATATGTGTTGGAAGTATTTCCAAGGTTGATCAAATATCGTACGCTCCCTCTACCATCGAGATTGGTGTTTGCGTTGAGCATAGACATGATTGGATTATGTCTATCGCAATACGGTTATTCATTTAAAGAGAATAATGGTTACTCTGTTTATTTGAATAATACCTTCAATGGTCTTGCACCTAAAATGAATGGTTCATTGAATCTCGATCATAGTGATACACATGTTCATGCCAAAAGATATAAGATAGTAATGATAATACCACCTACTTGTGGCACTGCCACTTAAGTCATATCAGTATAAAACGCATGAAGAGGCTCCATGTTGATGGATCTTTGGGCTCACTTGTTTTGAAAGGTTTGAGACATGCGAACCATGTCTATTGGTGTATATGCATGAAGAAACTCCATGCAAATGGACCATTTGGACTCACTTGATTTTGAATCACTTGAGACATGCAAATCATACCACATGGACAAGATGACTGAAAGCCTCGTTTTCAGTAAAATGGAACTAGAAAGCAACTTTTGGAAGTAATACATTTTGATGTGTGCAATCCAATGAGTGCTGAGGCATGTAGTGGATATCGTTATGTTCTTACTTCACAGATGATTTGAGTAGATGTTGACTATATTTACTTGATGAACCACGAGTCTGAATTATTGAAAGGTTCAAGTAATTTCAGGGTGAAGTTGAAAGATCTTCGTGACAAGAGGATAAAATATCTATGATATGATCATAGAGATCTGAATTACGAGTTTGGCACAGAATTAAGACATTGTGGAATTGTTTCACAACTAATACAGCCTGGAACACCATAGTGTGATGGTGTGTCCGAACATCATAACTGCACCCTATTGGATATGATGCATACCATGATGTCTCTTATCGAATTACCACGATAGTTTATGGGTTAGGCATTAAAGACAACCACATTCACTTTAAATAGGGCACCACGTAATTCCGATGAGATGACACCATATGAACTATGGTTTAGAGAAACCTAAGCTGTCATTTCTTAGAAGTTTGGGGCTGCGACGCTTATGTGAAAAGGTTTCAGACTGATAAGCTCGAACCCAAAGCGAATAAATGCATCTTCATAGGACACCCAAAACAGTTGGGTATACCTCCTGTCTCAGATTCGAAAGCAATAAGGGATTGTTTCTAGAATTGGGTCCTTTCTCGAGGAAAAGTTTCTCTCGAAAGAATTGAGTGGGAGGATGGTGGAGACTTGATGAGGTTATTGAACCGTCTCTTCAACTAGTGTGTGGCAGGGCACAGGAGTTGTTCCTGTGGCACCTACACCAATTGAAGTGGAAGCTTATGATAGTGATCATGAAACTTCAGATCAAGTCACTACCAAACCTCGTGGGATGACAAGGATGCGTACTACTTCAGAGTGGTACGTAATCCTGTCTTGGAAGTCATGTTGCTAGACAACAATGAACCTACGAGCTATGGAGAAGCGATGGTGGGCCTGGATTCCAAAATGGCTCGAGGCCATATAGTCCGAGAGAGGATCCATATATGAAAACAAAGTGTAGACTTTGGGAGAACTACTTGATGGTCGTAAGGCTGTTAGGTACATATGGATTTTAAAAGGAAGACGGACAATGATGGTAGGTATCACCATTAAGAAAGCTCGACCTGTCGTTAAGATGTTTTCCGACAAGTTCAAGGAGTTGACTGCGATGAGACTTCCTCACTTGTAGCAATGCTAAGAGTCTGTTGAAATTATATTAGCAATTATTGCATTATTTGTGAAATATTGCAGATAGGATGCCAAAAACCATTGTTTCCTCGACAATTTTCTTGAGGAAAGGTTGTATGTGATACAACCGGAAGGTTTTGTCAATCCTGAAAGATGCTAATAAGTATGCAAAGCTCCAGCAATCCTTCTAAGGACTGGAGTAAGCATCTCGGAGTTGGAATGTATGCTTTGATGAGATGATCAAAGATTTTGGGTGTATAAAAAGTTTATGAGAAACTTGTATTTCCAAAGAAGTGAGTGGGAGCACTATAGAATTTCTGATAAATATATGTTAATATATTGTTGATCAGAAATGATGTAGAATTTCTAGAAAGCATATAGGGTTATTTGGAAAGTGTTTTTCAATGGAAAGCCTGGATTAAGCTACTTGAACATTGAGCATCAAGATCTATAAGGATAGATCAAAACGCTTAATGGTACTTTCAAATGAGCACATACCTTGACATGATCTTGAAGGTGTTCAAGATGGACCAGTCAAAGAAGGAGTTCTTGCCTGAGTTGTAAGGTATGAAGTTAAGACTTAAAGCTCGACCACGGCAGAAGAAAGAGGAAGGACGAAGGTCGTCCCCTATGCTTTTGTCATAGGCTCTATACGGTATGCCATGCTGAGTACCGCACCTGATGTGTGCCTTGCCACATATCTGGCAAGAGGGTACAAAGGTAATCTAGGAGTAGATCACCAGATAGTGGTCTAAATTATCCTTAGAGGAATAAGGATATGTTTCTCGGTTATGGAGGTGATAAAGAGTTCGACGTAAAGAGTTACGTCG